>NW_027613920.1:0-32015 GCF_965212315.1 Lampetra planeri
CCGCCATAATCCTTCCATACAGTAGCATGAAGCTGATAAAACCTTTTATTCCAGTTTCTTCCAACTCAACGTGAGCCTGAGCGCTCTAATGAAGTCACCTATTTAATATGCGTCTGTGCTTTGGCGGCAATAGATTCAAAATCTAATCTGGGCCAAAACTGATTAGGCCTATTAAGTGGTAATGGAGCGAGGGGCACTTAGCATGCTTGGAGGTTAAGCACCTTTATCTGAGGCGTGGCTGCTCTTTTGTTGTCCTGTTGTTAAGCTGATTGCACGAGGCCATCTGTCTACTTGTGTGGTCTTCATTTTCTGTCTCGTTTTTCACAGCGTTTGGGATTCTCACATACTCAGATGCTCTGTTGAGAAGGTGTCAGGTTTGGTCAGAGGCACAAAAACACATTTTGTCATGTCAAGAGTTTTAGACGCCTGCTTGTGCACATTTTTTTTTGGAAAAAAAAAAAGCCATTCGTGCACTTTAAAGAATTTGAAATGTGTGAAGTAGTAATTTTGGGTTGTGTGTGAGTCAGGAGTGCTCCAGTGTACCTCACAAAATAGGTACATTATACACCCATTGTCATCAGCTGGCATGCATTTGGAAGAAGAAACCACGGAGGCAGGCAAATACAAAATGCGCCTAAATTGCAGTTTGTGTCGAGCGACAAATGTGTGAACCTAGAACCCACAACTAAGGCAGTAAATGTAATAAATACCATTTAGCCGGGACACTTTGATTAGCATTCTGGTCAACAAAGAAAGGTGTGTGTGTGCTAGAATCCTCCCAATGGTGACAGCCCTTCGCATCACACTTAAATAGTACAATAAGCTTTCAGCATCTTTTGATGTGAGACTGATCTGCCGACGAACACAAGCAGAAGGCATTCCTTACCCAGAGAGCTGGCTGTGGATCCTCGCTCTTTGCCAGCTGAAGACTCTCTGCCACGGCACGTTCTCCTCTCAGGCCTTGACACTTTTTTTTTTTTTTTTGGCATGTACGAAGGATGGATCATAGGGCATGAAGGAAAGACAGTGTCCCGCAGTGTTGAAAATTTATGGCCGGACAGCTCGTAGCACAGACCCATATGTTTAGGAGGGGAGACAGGCCTATTTTTAATGCCACAATCGTCTTAATTAGAGTGTTTTTTTCTTCTGCTTTCATTTGACGGGCTCAAGACAAGCGTATGAGAAAAAAAAATAGTTTGCTTGATATACTCTGCAAGGTTGATTTGTGGTTAAATATGCCGGTTTGACTGAGATCTGCAAAAAAAGTCTTTAAAAAAATTAAGCAAATAGAAAATATCAAGAAAAAAAATTGTCTCTTTGAGAATATATAGAAGCATAACAAAAACAGATGATGTTGTGTATAAAAACTGCCAAAAATGTCAATATAATACAGATTGTGAACTGCAGCAAAAAAATAATGTATTTATTCTTAAATATGCATTTTTCAAGTTTGCGTGCTTCCTTATTGTGTAAAAGTTACAACCTCTCAGCTGCACTTTGATTATTTACCTATTTACATTTCGTATAAATGAGTTTGTCACTCAGGAAGAAGAGAGTGTGTGTCGAAGTGATGGCTGAACAGTGCTGTCACCTTTAGCAGGTGACAGACGCCATCTAGTGGCAGAAGCTCCATCTTGCAGGAAACCAGCGTGAAAACCACATTTCCTCAGTGGCATTGACGCACTAATCAGTACGTTTCTTGTTCAGATGATTTAATATACACTCTGATACGTTTTATATGTTTTATATATCATATGTCAACAGGAAAATAGGAAGAGTTAATGAAAATATTTGAAGAAAATAAATAAATACAAGACAAACATAAACCAACAAGAAATCATTTCTGCCCTATGTGATTCTAATCCACATTGTTCACGCTGTGAATTGTGAATTGATCTGCATTCATTAGAGGAAAGTGAACTGCTAAAACTCTAATGGAGGACAATAAAAAGTGAATTTGACAAGACAAACATAATCATGTGCATTTTGGATGACTTGTGCTCAGGACTCAATCAGTTCCCGTCCCCAGCTGTTTCCCTGTCGCCTCTTAAGATTTCAGGGGCTGAAAGCGCAGACACTGAGCAGCTGAGCTCCATCCTGTCTGTGACTCTGCCATGTGACCCTGCGGCCCTCTCTCCAGATGGCCACTTCTGTCTGTCTGTCTGTCTGTCTGTCGGTCTGTCTGTCTCTGTCGACCATTCACAGCTCCACCCAGCACCGAAGCAATGAGATCAAACATGACAACAGAATACAGTTTAATCAAGTAGCTGCTCTGAATGCTGAAACATAAATACCAGCTGTATCCTTTAAACGTGATGCTTATCAGATGGTAACCATCAATGTCTGACCGTGTAAACTTTATTACATTTGTATAGTGGACGAAATGTGCTGCGTTTGTTGTTTTTTTTTTGTGAGAGAAGGCAGAGGAATGTCAGCCCTCAGGTCCGTGTCTTCCTCATGTCCAACCACACTACCCCCCCCCCCCCCCCCCTCCAACGTGGAGGATCTTCTTCAACTTGTGTTTTTATCGTTTCTGGACTTAGGTGTAGGCCACTTAACTATCCAAGCTTTGGTAGTGATCATCTCATTTATCTGGGATTATTGCAGTGAATTTACTGTTTGGTCTTCTTCCAGGCCTAAAATGTCAAGTCCAAAGTCATGTATGCGGTAGCTTTATTCAGTAAGACCTTCGCAGATCCGTCCAAAGCTGGTAGCAGTTGATCTTTGGATAGAGCATGAAATAAATAAATCCTCTTTAGCAGATCAATATTCATCCTATTTAATGCTGGATGTGAAACTGCTGGATTTGGGGTGGTAATGCTGATGTACAGCTAATCGTTGGAAAATAAGCAGCGGGGCTTTGCGATCCTCCAGCAGATAGTTTAAACAGGAAGATGGATGAGTAAATGCTGGTTGTCGAAGCAGTGAGAAACCTGGTAGTGATTACTTGCAATTTATACCTTCCAATTAACACGAGTCCTCTGCGAGAGTGGGAGGCCATGTGTTATTCGAGCCGCTGCAGATTCACATTAACGACATTAATGATATTAGCTGACACTGCTTGTATAAACGGAGGAAAGGGGAAGTGGACTGGTAAAACAGAGGGATGAGAGGTTTCATTATTGTTCTTCCTCCCCCTGTATTTCATTGTATAAAGAACAAGCAGGAGGACACGACCTCTGGCTGGATTGGATTCCTGCACAGGGGGAGGAACCGCCGCTTCCTCCATGTGTAAATTCCCTCTGTGCACGAGAGCACCTGTGACGGGGTGCGACAGCGTAGAGCCCCCGTTCCCATAGCCTACGTTAACGCATCCAAAGACTTGACCTGTTGAATTTATGACTGAACTCTCTGTTCCCTGTTTTCAAGTGCCCCGCCCATACGGTCTCTCTCTCTCTCTCTCTCTCTCTCTCTCTCTCTATCGCTCTCCAAAAAAAAAAAAAGATTTACTTCACCTTCCTCTATGAATTGAGGTCTGCACACTGGCTCTGTGCTGTCTGACGTTAACAGGAAAGCGTTTGATGTATCCACCCAAGGTGTGGCGTCCCAGTTCCGGCAACAAAATTAAGGAAATACTTTGGGGGGAAATGAAATGCAAGTCAGAGTTGTTTTATTATTATTATTATTATTATTATTATTACCTACTCCTTTTCGCTCATGTAAGCTGAGCGAGTTGATTATGAAGGCTACTATTTTGTTTTTGATCTCCTGATGTTTTCTTTTATTTTTTTCTACATGATTGAAATAAAGAAATCAATCCACCAATTATTATTAGTATTATTATTATTTGAACTTCTCATAAAAAGACAAAATTACTCTTCACCTTCATTAAAATAATCACAAGTAGTTAAATAAAAGAAACTACTTCTGAGGGATTAAACCAAAAATATTTATGTGAATGACAAGGTTCATTTCTGTATCTCATCATGTATCAGAACATTGGTAAATGACGTGATGACAAGAAGATTTTAAAATAGCCTCCATTAAGCGTGTCCAGGTCTGCTCCAGCGATGACGACCCCGCAGGTCATTTTTCTGCCGGCCCACGTGAAAGCCATATGGATGTACGGCTGAAACCAGGAACACCTGGGTGAGACCGTGGTGTATGGGAGTCACAGTGGTTTGGGTTGGCTTTTTTTGTTTTGTTTTGTTTTGATTTTTGTCGACCAGTGGCGTTTTCATTGGCCCTGTGACATTCAGGCCATTATGAAATGTTGGATCATCAGCATGCAGTCACTGTGCGTGATACCAGAGGTCCCAGAGCAAAGGGGTGGGTGCTAGAGAGGGAGACGAGCTCAGTGTTACAAAGCTGCCGAGCCTGGATGTATACCAAGGATTTTTGGCTCAAGTCGCTATGGGGCTATGAGAGAAAAGAAGAAAGGAAAGACGAAAGAGGAAGACGAAGAGGGGAAAAAAAGACATTTGGCATTTCTGACTCTTCCTCAACAAACACTCCCGGGGTCTAAGCGACTCATTTAAATAAACAAAACCAAGGGGGTTGGATCAATTTGTGGACAATAAGCTTTGCCTCCGGGGCCCTGTGCTCTGACAAGCTTGGAAAGTGGCGCCGGACTGTGTCTCACAGAGTCAGAGGTAGAAATCCCGTCCTTCAACAAGTTGTTGTGAAGTCATGTTCACAGGCTTCACCGGTGGCCTCGCCCGCCTCTGCACATCTTTGAAGTCAGTGGGAGCAGACTCAGGCAGCAAACATGGACAAAATGGCTACTTGCCACAAAGGGTGCAGGAGCAGTAGAGGTGTGTGTGTGTGTGTGTGGGGGGGGGGGGCAGCTCTTGGCTGCAGGAAGTGGAGCTGCAGCCTCTGCATGCACTAGATGTCGGATTTTAGGAGGGCGTCAGAAGCACCTGCAGGCCTCACCGGCCAGGTGTGCTCCGCCCACCAGCACTCAAGAGGTCACGACCTCTCAGCGGAGCTAAATGGAGGGTTTTCATTAGGTGTCCATGTCTTGTATCTTTAACAGCTTCAGTGAAGTCACACCAACATATGTAGTTACCCTGGGTGACCAGCAGAGAGAGACCACAGCCCTAGGAAGCCCTGCAGAGTACTTTCTTGTTGATGTTTTTTTTAAAAAAACACAATAAAACATCATTGCTTACTGGGTTGTCAGTTATAGCTCCTTGTTTGTACTAATGTTTCTACTAAGAGTAAGGACTAAAAGATGAAAATGTTCAATAACAGAACAAGTTCAATTCTAAGTTGCTGCCGCATCACCTGGTTGCCATCAAAGTGTGTGAGACCAAAACCAAACAAACGAACAAGCAGACACTTGTTTGTCATCGTGGATGTGACATTAGTGCAGAGGTAAGATGTAGTATTGACACTTCGGTCCGCAGTTTATCACCGTGTAGGTTGTTACTTGACATACGGTGGTCGTAAACGTGACTGTGACCCGCTGAACTGACCAGTGGTCAGCTGTGATGTGTGTGCGAGACCACTAGAGACTGAACTGTGTCCACAAAAGAACCCACTTTAGACCAAAGGAGAAGGAAACAGGGGTGTGTGAGGTGCATTACTGAAATTCAAGGATAACACCCTGACGCACTGGCACAGTTGTACATTACATGTTGGGAAGGTTGCTGATAACTAGAGAAGGCAAAGCAGCAGTTCATCAGGTGACAGAAGGTCAAATGGCTGCTGAGGTGACATTTAGGGATCATATCTAACATCAGGATCTTCCTCTACATTTGATCTATTAGTCCCTGTTCAGCCGGTGAAGTCAGAAATCAATACATTTGAATTCAAGCAAACAAAGACACAAATTCCAAATGTGTCAAGTCTGTCTACTGTTTCTGTCCGTCTCGTGCCACAAACAGTTTTTTGTCTCTGCAGATTGTACAACTGAGACAACTGACACTTTTCTGTCGTTGATCCGGTGGCGTCCTGCGACGGACGGATGAAACGTTGTTCTGCTGTTCCCTGTCTTCCCACAGGAGACTTTCCATCCCATCCCAGACAGTGAACGAGCGGGTGTAAGCCTCGCTAAGTCACGTTTAGCTCCATCGCCTCAGTTGGTGTAAGCCAATTCATGCTGAATAAGACCATGTTAATCTGGGCTTTACAGCGGGACTAAGTTACTTGATTTCTATCCGCTGTTAACCTGAAATCGATGCGTTAGCCAGTTGGACCGGAGCATTTTTATTGTTACTGTTCCCGAGAAAAAGTGTTGTTTTTTTAGTTTTTTCTTTTTTTGTCTCTCGAGTTCTCAAGTTTGCGCTTCACAGCAACACACACAGAGTTGTGCACACACATATAGACGTACACACTATTTCCAGTTTCTGCTTCAACTCATTCACCCACCGAAGTACATCTGGACATATCTGGTTCCTCTGACAAAGTATTTTTAACTGTAACTGGCTGTGCACAGTACACAGAAAATAACTTTACCAACTGGGTTTTGAACGGTGTTATCCAAATAACGTTTATTATTTACTTTATTTGTGTACAGTACGGTGAAACTTTTTCACCCCATGAATCAAACCAGTAGTCTGTATTCAAGTGGCAGTTTTCAAAATGACTTATTCACAGGCACAGAACATTCAAAACAAATACAAGGGGCACGATAATCCAAAACTATCAGACGGAGCTGCTACAAAGGATATAAAGTGGACTTTAAAACCAACGGGAGGCTACAACTCTGGGCTGGACTTTTATATTTATGTTGACTTTAGGTTGGGTTTTTTTGGCAAACAAAGCTGGCGTGAGTTGTGCTTTGTCTCAACAAGGCGTTTGTAAAGCTGTCATCAGGAAGTGCAGATTCAGTCTGTGATGTGATGTACGTCTGGGCTCGCCCGGGAACTGAATACACAGAAACTAAACAAAACTGAAATGTATGCTGTGTAATTAAATGAATAATTTATGGATCGTCGGCTGTCGTCGCAAAAAGAAACAGGGGAAGTTTTTGACAAACCTTTGTATTTACATGTTGGAGACTTCATGTTGATGTTTGAACTGTGCTTTGACAGATTATGAAGCTGCAGCACCTCAAGAAACATGCAGGTTCATTTCAGAGATACTGCAGCTGTTTACATATGCACGGAGAAACTAATCCGCATGCAACATTTCTCAAAGCAACCTCCACAAATGCGGTTATCAGAGGTGGAATAGAGTCACCCTGCCTTCTGCTCCCTATCTCTGCACTCTTCAGTTGGGGTGAGTGTTGGGTGGTGGGAGATGGGGAGTCTGATGAGTGGATCCCAGTTGTGTTGAGCTCAGGCACTGGAGCCCTTCGGGACTGGACATTGTCAGGCGGGGGTCAGCTGTGGGGGCCGGCTGCGGGCTCACCAGGAATGCAGCCATCTTATCAGTTGTAAAGTAGCTCTAGAGCCTCTGAAAGAAAAGTAAATGTCTCTGAAGGAAGACGCAGATTGGTCCTAGGGGATATTTTTCATGCTACGCTTCACTCTGCTTGGCAGATTTAAAGCGTTGGTGCAGATACCAGGTGACTCCGACTGT
Source organism: Lampetra planeri (assembly GCF_965212315.1). NCBI lineage: Eukaryota > Metazoa > Chordata > Hyperoartia > Petromyzontiformes > Petromyzontidae > Lampetra > Lampetra planeri. Next base: position 7,471 of record NW_027613920.1, read on the forward strand.
CACGGTTGGGTGATTTAAAACATGTTTTGCCTTTCTATCCCTTCACCTCCCTTTATACTAATATTGTGATAGATTTTTATAACACGCTGATAACGGCAATATTTTATTGGCACGGAAGCTTAAAAACCCATTCTGACTATTTGAGAAGTTCCCGAAAATGTCCTTGAAATCTTAAATAAAGTGACAAATTGACGTCCCAGCACGTCAATGCAGGGTTCAGTAGGGTGTAACGGTACAGTGGGAGTCAACTGGGATCAGGGTATGTACCGGACATTTCGGACATGTTAGCCCCTGCAGTGCGCCCATCATAAGAGATACATGTGAGGTTTCTATGGCAACGGGAGAAGTCCCAGAATATATACATGAAGATGAAAAAATAACTAGAACAAAGAAGTAGATTGTCCTACCCAGGCTACCTGCTTTTCTTGAATCATCATTTCATCTCGTAATCCCCCGCTTTGTCTCCTCCTCTACATGGAAATCCTGGCCAATCAAACTTCTCAAAGCGGTGAGTCATTGAGGGTAGGACGAGCCAATTATGTGAAGTATGACTCACACCCCCGCTACAAACAGCCGAGTCACTAAGTCACAGACTTGTTGCCCTGCAGGAGGCAAGCACTGGTGGATTAACGCTGCAGAAAACAGGCACAGGGGCCAAAACAGTCCGGGCTCTGACCCCTCAGGGAGGGCGGGGGGGGTGGGCAACACCTCCATGCGAACCTCATAAAAACAGGCCAACGGGAGGTAAAGGAAGCTCACCCGTCCGGAGCTGGCCAGCAGCTTTGCCTTGTCAGGACTGGCGCGGTGACGCTGTTGGGTAATCATGACCCCGTCGCCATGGTGGTGAGAGCTCGACAAACCCACAGTAAATCCTCCGGCTCACGGAGAGCAGATTTATATATAGACTCAATCTGGTCTCCTCCTTAGAGTCATCATCACCAGAATTAAACGTGGCATGTGTGTTTTATTCAAGAATCTATTTCTCTTCAACAAACACATTTCTGTCAAGGCGCAAGTGTCTGTGGCAGCTGCACTGGGCTGAAATGTCCAAGACACAAAGAAGGATTTCACTGTGGCTGAACAAAAGGATTGTTCCTTCCGGATGCCTACCTAGCATGTTTTAACTGAGCTGCCACTGAGTTAAGAGCTAAGATAATAATACTACTAAATAACATGGAAAAAAGTTCAGCCAGAGTGGAAAACAGTGTGTGTATAGATGTGTGTGTGACACCAACACAGTTTAAATGCAGAACAAGCTTTGTTTTATTTGTGTTACATGACACTAAACTGACCTAAAGGCCCTTTAATCTGCGTTTTTGCCACATTTGACAGAGATAAATATATTTGGAGACGTATGAAAACTCACATCAGCAGTCTCATAAATTAACATTTAGTTGAAAAATTCTTTAAGAAAGAATGCATGGAATCATGTACAGACAACCTGACGAGGACATATTATCCTTTATCCTTTAAAACTAGTTTTAAATTGGTTGAGCGCAGGTTGTACAGTCACACTTCATCTGTGCTTTAAACATTTTAAGGACGTTTTCAATTTAACGTCCCTCTGCCGGTAATTTCATCATCCAAACTCTTTGTAAATGCCCGTACTGGCACACTGGACGTTCCACGTCACGCTGACCTCCATGCTCAGACAACAAACGACACCAGACAACATACCAATCAGCATCGCTTTAAACAAATTGCCGCCCAGCTGACCTCAGGAGACAGAACATCTAAACACACGGGGCTGGTGTGTATATTAGACACACAGACACACACATTCTCCTGCAGTCTAATGACCATTTCCAAGATAAATTAGTGTTGAAGAATGTCTGTACACATCTATGCTTTATATGCTCACATTGACATGATGTTTTAATGAATCTATATCTAATAAGATCAGTAGGTTAATATGTACCAAAGGTAACATATTTACAAATGTTTGCATCTTCACAGAACTTGATTATTCAGCCTCCACACAGAAAGTGAAATGAGTGCTGTGTCTTTAAAATAATAACAATAGCACCAAAGTTGTTGGCTGGTACCGTCACAGCCTGGCTCTTTTTATTTGAACTAATGGTTTTCTAACGAGAGGTTTCTGAGGATTTTCCTCACAAAGCCTTCATGAAAGTTTTTTTCAGGGGAAATGAAGACAGACATAAATGCCAGATGCAAACGTCCTTCATTGGGTCCAAACTCGGCCCATCATTTTAAGGTGTGCTGACACTGTGGGGCCGTCGAGTCCCACTGAGCCAGAAGACTGAGCGATGAGCTGCAGAAGCGCCAAGACTCGTCTCCGCTGAGGTAAGCAGGGCCTCATCTGTGAGTGAGTGGGTGCTAGAACGCCATGCGGAGAAGTGGCGGGTCACAGTAAAGGTTAACAAAATCAAGGCAGGGAATTTACGAGCGTTCGTGCTTCACAAGCAATGTCGCCAGCAACTAGGGGGAAGGGGAGCAGAGGCGGCTGGGTGGTTGGGAGGATTATGGTGTGTGTGAGTTTGTGCGAGAACGTATGAGTGTTTGTGCGTGTCCGGTAGTGGGAACCGTGCCTACTTTGCGAGCAATACATTGTGACAGAATGATGAGTGTTTTACACACTGTCTAACCAGTTGCTCTGTGTCAACTGTGAAAGCAGCTGGACTTCAGTCTGTAGGTGATGTCATCCGTCAATCATTTCAAAAGTATCTGCAATATACGCATTTATGTGCGACGTGCCTTCACAAAGACTTTTCATTTTTTCGTTTTCATAGGCTGTATTTACAGCAGGAAGGATGTTTGTTTTCCCTGGGCGATGTACGGAAGCTGCTGTGTGCCATTGTTCCGCAAGTTTATTTGTGTCGCACGTTTGAGCAAAAAGACAATGTGAAGAGAGAAAAGTGAAAATCAGTTGAAGGAATGTTGAAACCCAAAACATTTATAGAGACCAATAAAAAGTAATGAAATAAAATCATCAACAAAAAACAGTGCTAAAACAATTTTTGTTAACTTGAAAGTGTTACTTGTAACTTTTGCAATTGATTTATTTTGATTTTTGTGACAGCTTTCTTGAGGAGAATGTGGCTAAAATATGAACCGAAGAATATCTGTGATGAGAAACGCACCAAACAAACGGAATCTGATTCACCAGCGCTGGCGTCGTCTACATGAGGGTAGAGAGACATTTTCTGGTGTAAAAAGAGCTGTCTCATCCGGTCCTGATACTTCACCCCTCATCCAGCCATATCAGCCTCCATCATGATCCGCACGCTTGATGGATCAGTTTGTATCAACCCATTTCACACTATCACTGTCATCTTATGGACATGCAATCATGTCAAATACACATCCAGCATCACCAGCACACACACATTCACTGTCACCATCCAGATAAAATACCATGTTTCACAGCTGTCTATGAGTGAAGTAGGGGCCCTTGATTTCAGGAGACAGCGTAGCGATAGGACACTTCATCACAGTGGTTTTTGGAACGGTTCTCAGCGCTCTCCCCCCACTGATAGCTCCAGTTTGTCTGGAAGAGGCTACGCTCAGCGATAGTCTAGCGGAGTCTTGGGTTCGTCTGCTCGGACCAGTTGGAATCTGTACAGTGTATCAAGTTCTCGCAGCATGTGGCTTCAATTTGATCCCTCGCAAAAAGTGCTGTCCTTTCCCTTGATCAACGTCAAACAGCGCTAATGCTATTATTCTACACGTTATCAAAGTGACAAAGACGATACAAGAGGTTTATTTCCAGCGCACAGCTGTGGGCTGAGCCATTAATGTATCAGGTTCCGGCCCGGGTTCTTGCCGGCATCTTTTGGTCCTCGCCACATGTGAAGACATTCACCACTCTCACATGTAATAACACATAGCATTGAGTTTCCCTGTCTTATTTTTACAAAATTACCCCTGTGCTTAGCGCACAGTAGGCACCAGTCTGCCCGTCCATCCCACCGACCGGGGAGTGCCGACGGCTGGTCTAATTCAAGCGATGTTTTGAGTTTCCCAAAAGCTGTGGGGGAGACGTTTTGCTTGATGGCTCCACCCTGGGCTGAGCACCATTCATCTCTCCCCCTTTCTCGTCGCCCATCTCTCCTGCCTATAGCGCCGCCCCACTTGAGATCCATTCGGAGAGCATATTTGCCAGATGTCAGCACACTCTGTGTACCATCCATAACAGCAGAGGTAGATACATTGTCATCAGAAGCATCGCACGAGGCATAAATCCACGGTCAACAGTAAGTCTAGGTCAAGTGATGTATACACAAGGGCACGGACAGCCATACACTTGCTCCTCTCTTCTACAGACATATACATAGAGGCATGTTCCAAACATTCTGTGACTAGTGAAACCTGTTACTGTACTGTAATGGGAGTCTTGTTTAAAGAAAAGAGGAATCTGGCCAAAGTCTGGCGGAGGTCAGCTCTTGAAGAGCTGCAGAGCCCAAGGGAGTGAGTGCTAGAAGCTCTCTGCTTCCCTACTCCTCTTCATAGTAGGAGTAGGAGGCGGTGATGGAGTGTGAATTGCACTTATACGCACATGAATACATGCAGCATGGAAGCAAAGAGCCGTGCATGGAAAGGGGAAGATGAATTGCGAAGTGGGTCGACTGTACTTGAGTGGAATCTCAGGATGAGAATTGAGGAGATGCGTGAGTGGGAGCCCCTGGCAATACTCACACAGTACAATATTCCACCAAGGGACATCTCACTGGAGTCGATTGGTTCGGTTCTCAAGGCCACAGCAGTGTTAAATAAGCACACAGCCGCTGCAGTTTACCTTGAAGAATTGATGCTATCGCCAGTTGACAACAGGTTGGTGTGGTTCGTCTTTGAATCACAGAGACTAAAATAACAGACTCGAAAGAGCTGCAGTTGGAGTGTGGCTTTAACGGGGGGGGGGGGTTCGAAAATAGCCAAATAGAATCATTTCCATCATAGCAACTAGACAAGCAGTAGGCCCAGGACTATCGGCACGCTGTCAATCACAACAGAGGGATTGGCTGATCCTTCTGATATTGGTCTTTGAAAAATACAGCTGACAGTTGCTTGTCTCACAACCCGACCACTCCCCCCAACCCCCTCTGTGCTGCACATCATCAGAGTTCAACAATATTGACTTCTGTTGAGGAGATTAGTTGTCAAAGCTTGTATTTTGTTAAGGGATCAAGGTCCTTCATGTTCTTACCTAAATATAACTTTGCTCCGTTGCAGGTTTGAAATTGCTGGTGTAGGTGGTATTTCATTTGTGAGAGTGCTGGAGACCCAGAATGCCTCGGCTTGACCAACGGGCTTCGGGTAGGGGGGGGATTATCTTATGAATGTGCTGTTTTACAGCACCTGTTTGGGAGAAGTCACCGGGGGTTCTAAAAGTGCCTGCGAAAGTCCTCCATTGAATATGTGTGTGTGTGTCTGTGTGTGTGTGTGTGTGTGTGTGTGTGGTCGCTTTCATTTTTCATCTGAAAACCTGCCGTCGTCCCGTTTCTTTAAAACTCTGCTGGGATCTCTCCAGATCTTTCTGTTTTGGTGGAGATGATTACAAAACATTGACACAAACACTGAAGCGTGATAGGGGTCATATCAAACTACATCCAAAATTAAATGTCCTTAACCGTGTCTGAGTTAATCGTCTCCATGTCTAGGTTGATAAAGATCTCCAATGCAGCACTTCTTATGTCATTGGAGATTTTGATTCATGAGGCAGGAGGGGCCGTCGACCCGCTAATGCCCACTTGGATACGTTGACCACAAGTTCCATTCAGAAGAGACCAGCAGACCAGAGCTAAATGAGAGCGGTCTGGGTCTGGAAATGTCACCTATGTGCACAACCTTTCATGCCCCCGTTCCCAGAACTGTAAACTATCTTACACCCGTCCGTCCTCTTCCAGTGACGGCTTATGGTCAGAATCCAGCAGCAGCACCTGGCCTTTCCTCACCTCGCTGTACATCAAACAGCCATCCAAAGCAGCACACGGCTCACTGCACTGGGAACACGTGGGAAATCCCCAGCTTTCACACTGGAGTCCAGTAGGACCATAAAGGTCACAGAGCTCCACTTGTAAAATCACATTTAGATTTCTGGTTACATAGTGAAGGAAGAGAGGAAGATGCGCACGGGGCCTCCTACTGGAAAAGTGGTTGTCACATCGTCTCTATCCACGAATATGAGCTTAACGACGAAACAAATTAAAAGTTCTGTTCATCCTCTGAAGTTGCTCAGCCAGTGATTGAAGGGAGTTGAAAGCTCTCGATTTAATGCAAGACAGTCCAAAGAGCTAACAGGCTCGCATTACAAGAAAATAAAGCTCAGTGGCTCATCGGTATTAGGTGTATTATCTAAGTGTTCATAAATTACATTCAGAGCTGCAATGTAAAATATGTGGGCAAATACCGAGGAGAAAGGACTCACAGCTATGACTGGATCTCTTATCGTCCTTGTGCAAGAAGACATTGACGTCCCTGTAGTCTCGATGGGAAGTCCTATGCTGATAGATTACTCCAATTGCTACTGACTTCACGGTGTTTTTGTGTGCTGGAAGCAGCTGTGTTGGCTCGCTGTAGGATAAAGTCTCTCATAACTGTCAAATTATCTTCGCTGTGTCAAAAAGATGACAGATGTGTGAATTTTTTTTTTTTTTTGGGTGATTTACTTGATCTCACATAGCTATTGAGTTTATGTAGCGTAAAGCCTGAGCTTTGCAGATAATCATTCACTTATTACGCACTTAATCACAGTTACTTGTCTTTCTGGAAGTCATTTGCTGGCTGCGCTGTTGGTTCTGGGTTCAAACTAGTTCTGGGACCCCGGGTACCCTTCAACCCTTCCACACAAACCTTACTGCTAAAGGTTTGGGTGATTAACCACAGACTCAAAATTCAAAATGGATGCTTGTCAGCCAGTGTGTACTTCCTGTTGTTCGGTAGCTGCTCCTGCTCAGAATTAATATCAGCATAATTCCATGTTGTTGTGCAGAAAACAAGCCAGCACAACGGAATCAGCCATGTCTTTGACATCTCAGTGAACAGTCCCCAACACTTGAGATGTGTGTGTGTGTTTTGGCCAACAGCCGTAATGCAGCTGTGTTTCTGCTCGTCACATGCAAACTGCTGTCTTCTCACACACACACACATACACGCACACACTTCCCCAGGGAAGCGTCCTCAGTGTAATGGAGACGTCGCGGCCGTACATTCAATGTCCCAGCACTTAAAGTGACATGAATCTCACTCGTCTATGTGTGATCGATCTATTTATTACCCCCGTTTATGTAAAGCCAAGCAAAGTCTCCTGACAAGGGATTTCTTCAGTGTGAAACATCAATGGCTATCACTCACTTTTTATCGCTTTATTCGTGTCCTCGCTGGTCTCGTGCATTTGTTTTGTGGTGTGTGGCGGGGGGTGGGGGGGGCAGCTTATGAGATCTAGACCAACACTGCCACAAATACAATTTGACCAGTAGAAATAGATGTACTGGTGCGAACATATTTGTCATGATATGTCTATTATTATCATGAATATTCAACTGCTGTTAATTTGAATTTTAAATTTCAGGACTCGCTTCATACCCTTTGTGGGATTGACTGGGTTTCACTAATTTGTTTTCCCTGACGATATAATCAGACAAAACCCGCACCCAATCATCGCATTCTGTTTCAGAATTGCCAACGTCCGACCTTTTGGTGCCCTTGATGTGGAGATTCCCCTGGATCTTCTGGTGCGTCGACAAATGTCTTTCTAAGTCATGTAACTTCACCATCAGGGCCTCTGCTATCACACAGACGCCAGGCTTTCCTAAGAGGGCAATCCTAGTTACAAGCTCTGGTGTTAACCCGCTGGAGGGCTCTTATCAGTGATGTGTCATGTTCCCATTCTCCCCACTGCTCCGCCAGCTCCCTCACGGCCATCTCAACACTCTCCGAAGCGAAAAGACACTTTTATCTGCTAAAGTGACAAACATATATGTCGAGAGCTTTCCCACAGCCTCCAGAGTGTCTATATGTGTATATTACCTCATTTGATAGTAATCCAACCGCTAATAACTTCCTGTTCCATGAAGATACAGTAATACCAAGTATCAACATGCTACAGTTGGAGATTTGTTGGGTGAGACGGTTCAACAAATGTCATGTCTAGCATCTAATGACTTTCAAACAACGTGACTTAATTTCTTTTGTCACAATTGATCCAAGTGGAGTTTCAGTCAACTGACTGAGTCTAATCATTAAAGGGAAGCAGAGAAGTGTGTGAGTGTGTGTGTACTTTATGGCTTGTCCTGAAACTTTTGTTACTGTTGACGTGTTGGGTCAGCTCGCCTCTCTTTGTCCATTTTTTTTTTTTTCTTCCTCTTCTTGTAGGTTGATATCACTGTCATAAGAACCATCTAAGATGTGGCTGAAGTGTAAATCTCCCAAAGGCTGCGAGTGTGTCACCTTATTCCTTGACAGACATTCATTCACCGGAGCTTCTGGCAAGCATGTGAGTACCTATCTTTACATTGGATTTGATCTTACTGCAGAAATAGTTGTGTGCCCGTGAGATATTCAGTTGAAATATGATGATGACATTTCAACTGGATGCTGCGGTGTAATTCCTCCTATCTTCAGTCATGGAAAACTCTTCTGTTGGATCTGGATGGCCGACCCCCTCTGCTCATGTTGGCCCTTCTTTTTTTCTCCTAGGGGATTATGAGCTGTCAATGGGCCCCTCTGCTCCACACATACACACACCACACACACACACACACCCTCATACCCTGCACACACACCACAGTGGCCACTCAAATCTCTAGTTCTTAGGGTACTGTGTATGATAGTGACTGGGCGAGCTCGGGCTTGATTAGTGCAGTTAGCCCCTTCTAAGGCTCTGGCTGTTTACAGTGGATTACAGGGAGGGAGGCAGGGGTTAAAGCTACCCAGGCACTGTGCCGCCTCCTCCCTCTCACTCTCACCCCACGGGAGCCAGTATAACGGAGCTGGCAGCTCGTCTGTGCTCCCATCGCAAGGCCAGCCTGACAGGTAGCAGGATTTGGCAGAGCACTTTGCATGAGGCCAACAAGAAAAACTGATACATGGCGGATTAGTATTGGGATGATGTTGTCAGAGTTAGCCTTGACGGACAAACTGCAGAGGAATAAATTGCAAGCTGTTGAAGAGAGCGCTGCCACGCAAACAGAAGAGGCATCGGCTCGTTTCACCGCCTGTCCAAATTGACAGGGAGGAGAAAATCATTAATAATTTATAAACAAAAGTGCACGGCCATTACTGGGCTTCTGCCCACTGTGGCTGGAATGAGACGTCTGCTTGTCTGACCCAAACATCAGGAGCTGGTTCATGTTAGACCTGAAAACCAAAAGTGACAGAGCAAAGAGGTCATACAGGGAGGGATGGGTAAAACATGGCCTTTCTGATGGAGAAGTCTGTGTACATCTGTGTGGTATTATATACCGCTGACTAATATGGGCTCATATCTCAAAATAAGATGATAGATATCTAATGAAGTCAGAAAACAAACAAACAAACTAAACGAACTTGATCACTTTGTTGTATTTCAGCAGAGCTGCTTCACTTTCACTGCAAGTTCACTTTTGCCGCATTATTGAGTGTATTTGTGAATGAAAAATAAAATTGAATATTAACTATTTAACTGTCTGTAACAAACAAACAACAACAACAGCAACACTCCAATAGGTCGCTGCAAGGTGGGCAGGTATTTTGGAAAACGGTGTTGACGATCATGTGTGAGGAAAAAAAAAAAAAAAAAAAAATCAGTCAACATAATGCTTTAAATACATGCATGTTCAGCATGACGCCTTCCTGATAAAACACTGACCAGCCATTGAACCACGTCTGTGGTAAAAGAGGCCGTCTGCACGTGCTGGGCTTCCTCCTCAAAGACTGCTTTGAGAAGTAATATTTTGACAGCACAGCTAAGGCGGCTGATTGTTTTTTTCTGCAGCGTCATGAATCCATAAGAGTTGGCAAGAAGAGATGAAAAGCTCTGTCACCTGGCTCAGTCGCCCTCCGCCCACAGGCGGCTCGCAGATGTGTGTTTCCACGAGCTTTGCAGAGTTGTGCTGGTGGGACTCAGAAGGTCTTTATTATTATTATTGTTATTATTTTTGATTTTACAGTAAAGTACCTGCTGCATTTTAAGCATTTTCCATCCTGTCACATCCTGTCCTGTTCTTATACTGTGTTTTTACTAGCATTCAACTAGCATTCAAACATTTCATTTGCGTAAAAGAGGAACCACACTTGAAAGCTAGGTTCTACTCTGTCTCCCACTGAAGTCATTCTTTTCTGGAGACATGAATTGAATGACTGCTCGCGGAGGGCTGACTGGCATGGTAAAGCGCATTAATGAGCTTTACTGCATTCTACCCTCCCTGCGTCATTAGGAATGCATGTCTGTATGTTAAAATATGATATGCATCGCCATAGAGCATTTGCTCTCAGAGTTAGCAAGGAGCCAGCGTTGTGCCTTGAATAATAATCCAGCAGAGAATGAATGAATTATCTTTGGCTTGTATTTGGGAAAAGAAAAAAAAAAAGATAATAAGAGCACATTTTTACATCGTCGCAAAATTGATTCCGAATGTCAAACTGTTCTGTTTGAGAGAGACTGATCATTGTATATAGTGTTTATATTTACTTGTAAGATGTAATCTAATGAGACATATCCTCATTCGTGTGAGTATATGTGTTTGTGTGTGTGTGCGCGCAAACATGCTATACATCTAGGCATGAGACTGTGAACAAACACTTTATTTTTTTCTATTTCTCTGAATAAATTCCGGTCCAGTGTTGAACTGCGGGTGATCCTGAGGTCAGCAGAGGTCGCAGGATAAAGGTTGACCAAATTTACCTCAACGCCTCTCACACACCTGATTGATGCTGAGTGGGGGAAGGTGGGGAGGGGGCGTCTACAAAGGTCAAGATAACGGAAGAACGGATAACTCTTGTAAAGTTCTTTTAAATAAAAGAATAAAACAGAGACATAACAGAAAATAAAAGCATGAGGCATGTCCTGTAATTCTATAAATCAAAATGAAAGAGAGATTTGTTTCATTACAAGATAATTTATGAAACTAAACCAAGCAAGTGTGGCCTCTGTGCAGTAGCACTTATTTAACCGTGTCAAATGCTAAATGCTAATTCTCACTTCAAGCCCGACAAGTAGGTACTGGAGCGAAGCCTGATTATGAGAAGGATGCGTTTAATTCATCCACTCTTGTTTTTCACATTGCACAACCCAGAACGAACTCGCTTTTTTTTTTTTTTTTTTAAATCACCACACACAAATCAGCAACAAATACAGACGGTGCCCATCAAAGAACAAAGCTACTGTTTGCTCACATCAGACAGTGTGTTATTAAATGTGACGGGAGGGAGACAGTGGGGCTACGTGTTCACTGACGGCACAAGTAGAGGAGCAGATCGTCTATCTGAGCTAAATATTCCAGATAGGCATGGGCACGCAGCAGAGTGACTGACCTCTGGGGCCTGAAAGAGGATGGAACGTTTGGATGCCCGTCAGCACTAACAAGAGTTGATGCAAAGTTGAAGGGGGTGATTCAATCACTTATTGGATGTTTGAAAAGGGTAAAAAGCAGATTTTCAGTCACCAAAAATACATCACGGGCATGTGCGTCCTGTTTTTTGTTTTTTGTTTTTTTCAGCCAGAGTGCCAGACGAAAGTGACTATATCACATGAAATATTTTTTATTGACTCCAACTAAATACTCATCTTAAGACTGAGCAAAATAGTTGCCGTCTGAAAAAGGTGAAGGCGTCAGTCTAACTTATATGACTTATATGAAATGTTATTCCAGTATCAGTAGTACTTGTCTGGAACGCACAGATACATGTTGTCACATATTTAAAATAAGTACTGTATCTACATATGAAATGCATATAAAGCATTTATTAAAAGATTGTGGAAGTGGAGAGACTATGTGTTTTCATTTATTTTAATTTTTGTCATGCTGATAATATCTGTGGAAGTGTGTGTGGACCTTATCCCTCCTTATCTCGGAATAGACAAATGTGCATGAACATTTACTGTATTTTGTCCAAGCCTCAGAGCCAGCAGTTTCTGGGTCGACCATAAAACATGAGGCATGTTGAACGTGTCCTCTGCTCATCATCGCAGCCGCCATCGCAAAATAAATTCACCTTTTTTAAGCTGTTTGCATCTTTTCTCTTTGATTTCCCTCCGTATTGTATTTCGCGCTCCAGTGGAGGGAGGGTAAACAGCAGCAGCAAAGAGTCATATGTCTCTTTAAATAAACTGCATTGTCTCTGGTGATATTTAATTGTCAGAACCTGAATCCCCCTGGGCTGTGACCTCCACTGAGCGTGTGACAGCGATATCTGCACAGGGTGATGAAATATAATTGCTCTGTACATATCACGCTGTTCTCTGGTTACGACGCTGCAAGAAATGTCTGCACGAGTCTCATGCGAAATGTCGCATGGTTCCGAGGAGAATCTATGCAATAAATCCAAAGGATCAATGCATATGAAAAAAAAAAAGTCTTTGTCAAATCACTCGACTAGTTAGTGATGAACACAAGCAAACAAAAAGCAACCTTTCAAAATATTCAAAAAATAGCTTGTATTGTGTTTTATAGACTTTCTCTCCACTTTCGTCAGCCTGTTGTATTATTTTTTTAATATGCTTTTTAGGGATGTTGCGTTGAATTGATAGTTTCTTCATCAACTTATGGTATGATGTATGCTTGGATAATGTATCACTGATACAAGTCACACAATTAGAGTGTGATAGTTCATCGTAGCACACTGACAAGCATCATTTTCAATAAGACACATCAGTAGTACTCGAGTATCAAACACCTAACATGAGACTAATTTAACCTGTTTTGTCTGTGTATGTCGTAACCAGCCAGCCACCAGACTTTTTTTTTTTTTTTTTAAAGCTATGTTTCCCTTGAAAGAGACATGCACTGGAGAGAGAGGACCACAAAGAGGACAAGAAACTTTCAGAGAAAAAAGAACAGTGGAATGTTATCAGATTGAAGGAACGAGCAGGATGAGGAGGGGGTGAAAAGAGACAAAGTAACTCAATTCAATATGTGCGTGACTCCTCCGTTTTCCTTTTCGAGCTGAAACTAATGAATTTTTGCAGGGAGAGGAAATGCTTTGGGAATAGGTAAAAAATTTCATCAAACACCGGATGTGTGCACTTGATTAGTGATTCAGACCAAAGCCAACTTTGGTAAGACAATATTACAAGAGGGCTCAAGGAAATGGCTAATGAGCAGCTAAGCTAACTTCATCTTGTTCCAGAGTATACAGTCATCAGATTTTCTCGGCACCCAATCCTAATTGGATTGTGGAGAAGTGAGGAAGACAAAGAAGATTTATCTTCTACAATTACCTGGGATTCGTGTTTCGGGCAAATTTGCCAGCTTGCATTAACGTTCGGTTGAATTAATTATTGATGAGCTGACAGAAACCAACATCATCTCACGCCACAGATCCTCTATAGTCAATTGAGAGGTTTTATTAATAACCAGTTTCCTTCACCTCTCCGTTCTCCCCCCGACACCTGTCTTTCATTTAGGGTTTGGTGACCAGCTATTGACTGAACGTGCACAGGAAGCGACGCAACGGCGTGCTCGACAGCCTTGAATCCCTCCCGACCCCGACACTGAGGGCGCAGCGTTTTGCAGAATATCCCACCGGCACATGAGGTCAGGTCTCCTTCTTTTACAGGCAACGATGAACAGAGGTTCGAGTGTCGGTCACGAGACAGGGCTGGGTCCCTTTGTCTCACTTAGGCTGCAGATGAAACAACAGCACATTTCTGGTACTAATAATACCTACCTCACGTACCTGCAGACAGTGTGTGTCAGATAAAATCTCTGATTGTTTTTTGTTTCCAACGTCCAACTTTTCAGGAAGTGACACATTGTGCAATATATTATCGTGCAGTTATGAGGTGAAACTGTCTCTACTGTAAATGTCCAATGACGCCACAATCATGTGACATCTGATCTGTTTTTGGTCACGGTTGATGTTTTGTCTTAGTCAGGAAAAAAGAGGTCATTTCTTGCCTGTTTTGACGGCTGGTTAGGGGTGCCAATTGACCCCAGATGGATGCATTCGCCTGCACGAGAGGTGGCGTGAGGTGATTCACCGTCACTTGGGCGTTAGTTCCATAATGCAAACTGACGGTGAGGATTTCAGAAGCAGGGTTTGGGGGGGGGGGCCGAGGGGGTCGTGTTCAGGCCTCTTCTGTGAATCATGCAGCCTAGCGTGCGATCAGCACACTGCCCTCCTCTTGACTCCCTCATAAGCTCTGTTACAATAACACACTTGCCTCTCACTCCGTCCCTCACCCCGAGCCTCCCCTGCCCTGAACTCCCTCCACCCACCACTTATCCTGAAAAAAAAAAAAGAGAAAACAGCCCTGTACCTTTTCCAAAGATAAAAACTGATTTTTTTTTCCCACCCCCTAGCCGCCAGCTTCTCTAAGAAGGCCGCTACTTTTGTTAGCATAACTTTGATGACAAAGATAGTCTGTGTTATTATTATTATTATTTCTATTATTATTCCCTGCTTTAATTAATTCCTCCCCGGGGCTCAGGGCTGTAATAAGAAGCAGACGTTGACCGTTTCTCTCCTTCTTCTCGACACTGAAGTCCCAATCAAGTGCAAGTCAAGGTTAACAGTGCCATCTACAGTAGAGAGACAAGCAGTCCATCAGGTGCAGGGATGTTCTCAGCAGTGCAGACGTCTCTGAGGCGACTTGAAAATGACCGATAAAACAAACGTGAGTACATTTGAATCAAACGGCCTTTTCAAAGCCACATAGAAGACGTGAAGACAAGAGAATGAAAAGCCAGAGCGGAGGATATCTGAAAACAAGCAGAATCGAGTGTTAAACTCACATAATAAGAAGAAGTGAATCGGGGGAAAGCCAAAGAAAACAAATGGGATTCAAGATGCTTTTGAAAGATGTGCAGTGATTTGTAGCGAAACATACCGCAAAGCATGGAAACACAATGAATTCACGCTATTATTGCATAATTATATCCACTGAAGCAGCATTTCTATTCCATCTATTTAATCATTATAAAAAAGGCCTCAAACTGGCTGTGTGACCTTGTTCACTGCTGGCCTCATCAATGTAAGAGACAAGAAAGAGGTTTTACTGTTCACGAGACACAATTGAGAGGAGGGAAAAAAAAGGCTAAAGAGGACCATTACTGTTTATCCCCACAGCCTTATCACCACTGGCAATGGGCTTGTAAATATTATCCTGTTGTCCTTAATCCACATGCACAATGCTGTGTTCACCCACTTACCGGAAGCTCCAACATTTACCTCGGGATTTGCCAGGGCTTCGGCTGGAGTGGCTGCGAGTGGGAACGTGCTAATCTACAAGGCAGATTCAGGATTAGCCTGGTGAGCCAGGTGATCTGAGAGGCCGGGGTCCCATTGGCCGGCAGTCCATTATTCGGGGTGACGGATGGGAGGGAACTCGAAAGCCGGGCACCCCCCATCACCACCTTCCAACTTTCTTCCTATTTTTCTCTTTTTATTTGTGTGTGTGTGTGTGACTCCCGCTCCTCTTTTCTCTCTCACACTCCTGTTCCCTCTCACTCTCTCTTCAGGAGCCCTGATGAGAATTCCACTAATCAACAGAGGATTAACAGGGACTCAGACAACACTACATCTAATTCCCCCTTCACTGCCACTGGGGCAAGAAGGGGCCCCAGCAGCCCAGATTGCTCTGCATACACCAATGGCTCATGGATGTGACGTAGAGTTACTATGAGTGTATTCTTCCTGTGTTTATTTATGTTGAACTTTGGTGCGTTTGCGATTTCTCAATGAACATCGATTGTGTTCTCTCAGCCTACATTATGTCATCCTTGACAAAAAAAAAAAAAAATCTTTGCCAGTGTGACGTGAGAAGAACCACTGTTGGTGTCCGTGGTCATGTAAAAAAGGTAGAAAAAGCTGCAGATGATCAACAGTGGTTGTGGTTTCTGTTCCATGTTTTTAAAATCAAAAACCTGTGTGTCTCACACACACACACACACACACACACACAAACCAAAGGGTCCCTCATGCAAGACACTCAGGGTCTCAGTTTAAACTGAGTTAAAAAAAATCTCAAAAGTTTTGTCTTTCGAGACGGACTACAGAAATCTGGAGTGGTCTTAGCCACAACAAACGTATCCAGTGGAATGAAAAAAAAAGAATTTTTAAGAATTTTTTTTTTTTTTCACATACACCCAACCCTATGATAATATTATAATGTAAGTTGTTGACTTTTTTTAAAGACTAAAATTTGCAAGAGAATGTGCACAAGCATGATGGATGTGGGAAAGGATAAGTTGCTCAGTGAAGGTATGAAAAAATATCAGTGTCTGAATAAACTTAAATAATACAAACGTCTCACCCAAGTGACGCTCAACGCTTTCTTTCATTTTCTTTTATTCTTGTGTCAACTAGACAAGTATAATCCTGTATGCTTAGATAAGAACATGATGGTCAGCTGGAGTTTTGTTCAAAGCCGAGCCTCAATCACGTGCCAGGTCACGCAGGGCCACCCACACGGCAAAACTAATAAATCTGAACATAAAGAACGGCTGGAAGGTGGGACGTCAAAGAATCTGAAGCCCCTATTTCTGAATCTTCTCACTATTAATGCGTTAAACGATGATGCACACGTTCTGGTAATATATTAAAGGCATGGAGGGTGTGCGGTTTTAATTTCCAGTCTCGTTAGGCACGTTCTGGCAGCAGTCCCGTGCTATCTAGCAGACAGGTCGGCTTCCCAGCCTCCCACAGCTCTGCAGTAATGAAGGAGCTGTCTTACCCAAACAAACAGGCTCTCTTGAGATGTACCTCAACTACCTTCTTAATCCAGGAAGTCTCTCTTATCTCTGCACTGAGGCGCAGCACACCAAATTCAGTGTCATTCATCAGACTAAACGCTCAAAGGATCTGCACCGCGCTTCTTCTCTGTAAAGTGACAGTACGGACGGGTGGAGTCGCTCTGACATTAGTCATGTCCATCAGTTTATTTGTCACCCTGCTGAATCCACATAGCTTTTGTTTCCAATCCCAGCGCAGTAACAATACTATTACTCTAACCCCACTGGTGTAAGCTTCTTTTTTTTCTGTGTGACTTTTGTCATAAATCATTCCTGTTCAATACAGTGAAAGAGTTGCAGTTACATACAGAGGATGAAATCTGTGCATACAACTCTGATGGTTGAAAGGTCAGAGATTAATTCACTTTTTTTCTTGAGATAATGAAAGACAGAATAAGGGTGCAATATATTTTAAACATCATTTGACGCTTTTAGAATTTAACCACAGAGGAATAAAGACATATTTGTGACAACCTCCCTGTGTGCGTTATGAGCAATTTGTGCAACAAATTAAAGCATCATCAAACCCTCTTAAAATCCATATTATGTACAGGAACAGCTGCAAAACAGGAAAATGTGTTAAATCCAATCTACTTGTCCGACACGATGGCCGTGCCTGAAGGTGTTGACACAAAGGAGATGGAGTAAAAGTGGTGGAGCACGAGTTGACAGCGCAGAGGAGACATTTGTGGAGGAGCTGTGACACCCGGCGCTGCTCATTAGGTACGTCACAAAGGTCTAAAAGCCCTGGTTCCCCCAACCAACAAACTCCCACACTAGACTCACTGGACCCTGTCAGGTGTAGTGCTGATCTGCAGAAGACATAATAAAACAAAACAAAATAAAACACATACACACACACACACACACACACACACACACACACACACACACACCAACAATCTTTAGCATTTATTCCTCCTCTATAATAATAATAATAATAATAATAATAATTATTATTATTATTATTATTATTATTATTATTATTATTATTAGTAGTAGTAGTAGTAGTCATAGTAGTAGTAGTAGTAGTAGTAGTATTGGCCATGTTCATATGTGCATGTAATATACATTATATTTTGTTATATATTGTATGCATTTAATGGTAAATATGTGACGAAGTTAATATTTATAAATAAATATATTACAAATAAATATATTTGTGATAAATTCAAAATGAAAATCAACTTGAACCAAATTGTGGCACAATTTAAACAAAACATTCACCATGTGAGCAGCACCAGCTCTAGTTTACTATCACAGTTGCTATTATTTCTATATAAATTCCTTGAATTACTAAAAAATTCAAATTGTGTGTTCTGAATTTCATCTTTGACTGACATTAATATGGTGTCAATATGTGTGCATGTTAAAGAGCGGAGCAGTTTCCTGTTACTGTCAGTTAGTCTGAAGCAGGTTTGGAGCCAGTTGCCGGCAGCTTGCATCCAAGAGTGTTGAGCGTGAATACTGATCTGTACTTTTTTTTTTTTTTTTTTTTCCCATCCCGAGGAGCTAAGACTATAAGATGGTGTTTGCGAGTTTGGCGACGCCAACAAGGCATCAAGGAGCTGGAGAGAAATGGAAGCGCTCAGTCATTTCAAAAAGCTCGAAACAGCTGTGTTTTTACAACCACTGAAACACAACGCTTGCAAGTTTTTTTTATTTTTTTCCCTTCCATCGCCTACCCATACTGCACCTGCCATTTCCATCACAGCCATGTGGTCACAATGGGAGCAGTATAACTGTCAACAGGATCAAGTCCTCAATAGACCCTGCAAGGCACTCAATCCTTCTAGACACTCCCTCCATTGGCCTCGACAAAGCCCCAAAACCCTTCAACCTGGCCATTTCGGCCCAATTCATTCAAGATATCCTCCTGTTTTCTGTAAGGAAGATCCTTCCGTGACCGTCCACGCCACCGGAGGAGTCTGGTATTAGCCACACAGAGGCGTGTGCAGCTTTTTGATGTGCTGCGTCGAAAATATATCAATGAAGTATTGGTCTGTGCGTTCCAGTCCAAAATATCAATCGTACCTTTGTCATTTCACAGAGGAGGGGACACAGTCACTGCCACTCATCAAGACGCTTGGCTCAGTGCTGTTCAGTTCCAGTGTCAGAGGTGTTCCAGGGTCATTAAATATCTCAGGTCCAGTGTGATCTCGTGGTTCGACTCAAGTGTCAGTTCCGAGTGGGCTCCCTCTGAGGTAGAAGCCCAAAAGAAGAGCAAAAGGAAACCGAGAGACTGGGTCGACCTGCTGGGGATTATGGAGGCTCACGGTGGATCAGCTGGGTCTTCCTCTCCCACAGAGGAGGGAAAACAAATATTAATCACCTCGAGCACTTCACACACAAAGGGCCTTGAGATTCGACGGCAGGAGGGCCCGCAAAGAAGACAGCGTAGGACTCAACGACCAATGGAGCCATGCTGAGGTTGGGCCTTCTGATATGTGTTTGTTTGGACGTAATTCTAACCTCCAATTTATAAAAAGAAAGAGCCTGAGATAGAACAAGAGTGTGTGTGTGTGTGTGTGTGTGTGTGGAGTGGGGCTTCGTAACTGCAATGTGCGTTTGTTTGCCCTCTTGCTTGCTGGCAATGCGCTATGTCCACACTCGTCTTTTCCCCCTCAAACCACCCTCCCATCCGTAGCCCATGAGGCATCTCGCGAGTGGCGACAACGAACCCCACCTGGCATACTGGTGCTGGTGCCATCTGGTCACGGACAAGGCTCGCCATTGGGCCCATGCTCACTCGCACCAGTGCCAGGGTGCCGTTGTTTAATGAGCGCATATGAGCAAACATTTGACTGCCAGGTGGCATTGCCGCCACGCCATGCCGACCAGGCAGGGTTCTGCCATTGCTGTTCAAACCCAGGGGCATCAAAGGGGGGCCGGGGATATCCAAAGTAACTAAGCAGTAATCCACCCCCTTATTGGTCCCATTCATATTGAAATACATGATCAGAGGGGCGGCGGAGGCCCTAATCTTGCCAATGAGCGGTCCGGCACAGCTGCAGGGATAAAGTCAGAGTATGAGACCACCAGTATATTAGAAAAACTCAGGCCTTGCTGATTGGATTAAGGGAGACGATGGACGGGAGGGGGAACGTCGAGGGTGAGGAAATGTCATCTTCCAGCGTTGTGTGTGGCACGGCGGTCCTAGTGTTGGTGACCGGGGATCAGGAGGTGGGGCAGACGCACTTTGTCCCAGGGTTCAGTGACCCGCAAAAGAGAAATTGGAAGAAGTGACCTCAAGACTGGTGACAACAAAATGGAAAGGAAAAGACAAGACAAAGGCTGAGTGTGTGGAGTCAGGCCTTGATGGCACCTCCCAGCCGCCCAGCACGACTTCGTCTGGTATTAAGTTGTAGCATGGCAGTTTAGAAGAGGCAAAGTAAGAGGGGGAGAGGGAGAGAGAGAGAGAGAGAGGACTAAACCGGGCATTAGCTGTCGACTTAAAGGTTTGTGCTCGTTTCTCTGGTAGGAGAAGCCGCCCCGTTTAAGTGTGATTGAATGTGGCTTAGATGGGGATCAATGGTTATCCTCTCGACTGTTTTGTTTTGAGGTTTCTTTTCTGTATTTACTGTGAGGGAGAGAAGAAGCCATTTTGTTTCACAAAGCGAGAGCCAAATATTTCCATAGTTGAATGTTTGGCAGTGTGATTTATTCATTCAAACCAACCAAAAAAAAAAAATCAAACTTCATTTGTCACTGATGAACACTTGAGTCCACTTGATTTTTTTTTATCTTGACCATATATGTATATGTGTGTATACATATATATATATATATACATCTCTCTCTCTCTCTCTCTCTCTTTCTCTCTCTCCCTCTCTCTCTATATATATATATGCATACCTATATATATATATATAGAGAGAGAGATGGCCTTCCATCACTTGTTTGGTGATGGATTTGTCTGTATGAATCACTCGTTCTGTGTATTATTTTTATTCAAAGGGCTGATACATTTTTCTAATTTTTTTTAGAATTTCCATGTTCAGTAATGTGATACAAATTAGATTAAATCCTGTTATCTGACATTCCTGGACGTTGGCATAGCATAGTCATATTATTTGTTTGGCATTTTTACAGTATAAGATTGAAAATAAATGTTATCAAAGGGACAATTTATCAAAATCTTATTTCACTGCTTTAATCTGTGGGTTGTGAGTATGTAGGGAAAATAAAAATATATAATTGTGGAAAAGATTTACTTACCTCGTTGGCAACATGTCCAATTATTGCACAAAATGTTGCGAATGTTTCTTTCTTCCGTTTCTGTCCAGGACTTCATACTACAGTTCGGCGCAGCAGCACAAATCCTCATAGCGTCGTTTGGACTGACGATGGATTTTTGGCTCATTTGACACCTGCCAAAGATGTTTACGCTGGATTGACATAGAGCCTGCTGCTGGTATAGAGTTATGGAGACAGACTTAAGTCCATTTCACATTTCCTTATTTTAACAACCAGTTCACATCATAACTCTGCATGTCCAATAACTGTGAGACTGTACTGATACTATGATATGATATCCGCGTTATTGAATAGAGGAGATTACAGTACACAGTATCTTCAGGATTTAATCAACTGAAAACGTTTCCAATGTCACAGAAACGCTCAAAATGTTGAGAGACTATTTTATACTGATGTCTTTAAGTCTGATTGGGTGACAATACCTCACTATGTGCACTTATATGTATTTCATGAACAATAGTAATATATTATTATATATTAAGGCTATTAGAGCCTTTACAGTGTAGAATGGCTAGAAGTAATGTTTTGCAGAATAATTCATTTAAAAAAAGTAGTTTATCAGACTTTTTGTTACTGCATCAGTTGTTTTTTTTTCTTTTTCACATTCCTTTTTTTTTTGCATTTAGTGTCAAACGTTGCCTCATTTATTTCACATACTCTGAACTGAATAATTTGAATTGAACGTGATTAATTTTCTCAAAAAAAAAAAAAAAAAAAACAATCTTGTGGAATGTTAAAACAAAGAGGAAAATAAAATATTTCCCACCCAGTTGTATTTTATTTCCATCACTGGAAGGACATAAGCCATCCTGTTATGGTATCAGGTCTTGTCTCACCAGGGTCACGCCAGTCCAAAGCAAATGTTGACCCAGGTCCCTCTGGGCTATGAGAGCTAGCTCAACAATGCTATTGTTCCTCGGAGGGATCTAGAGTTGATTAAGAGCTCTGCTGAGAGAGGAGAGCAGTTGCCAAACAAGCTAAAACGTCCAGAGGGACAATAGATGGCCAAGTGCCATGGATCATTCTCCAGTGTGCATCGCATTGCTTTTTGATGATGATCACTTATCATTTTATAAAATTTCCTTCTGTGGCTGAGACCTACAATGAATGTCAAGTGGTGAATGCAACAGATAATGTGTATTATTTATTCTGTGTTTTGATCTGGTGAAGACAGACGCTTTCAGATGCTTTTATGTTTGATGTCCGAAGTAGCTGATGACAGAACACCCACTGAGCATGCTGACATCTGCCGCTGACGCCATCATGCTGCCTCTTGTTTTTTCTTTTTCTTTTTTACTGTTGTTGCCGTTGATTTGGTTGAAGCCTCTGATAATTTGGTACACGCTCTCTCACTCCAGTGCGGCATGTCTCTTACCTGTCGCCAAGAAGCGACCACTGACATTTCCCCTCTCACCGACCGCTCTTGCTGAAAGGACGGTTGACTCTTGGCCGCCTGAATGTGAAGGCTCCTGCCGGGCGTCGCGTGTCTGCAATGCTGAGGAGCACCACGGCTATTTGTCTTCATCTCTACACTTTTTTTTTTTTTGCAATCTGCCAACATGCCATTTCACTGGTGATCCTCCAGTCAACAGCTGAGTGCCCAGTTTTTGGGTTGCTGTTGTCACAGTTGTTTGTTGTTCCGTGCTGAAATAGCAGAAGAGTGACTGCTCAGTGTGTCTGCACCGCCATGGAGGGATGATGGGTGCTTGGCGACGCAACAGTTTGGTTACTAAAACGAACAAAACATTGCTAGTTCTGAAATTACTCCCTGCAAAATGGACAGTTCATACATACTGTCGTTCAGACATACTGTCCACGTCTTCCCGACCACTTTGGAATTAAACAACGTGGTGCACCGCCATGAATGGAGAATGTTTGCACGGCAGCTTGACAGTCTGGTTGCAAACCAAATGCAAAAAACATAGCTAGCATACATTTCTCAAATTCTCAACCACTTTGGAATTGAAAATGGGTGGCTCATCCGTTGTGAGCTACATTCAAAGCTGTAATTAGCCATCTTTCAAACGTTATGCCCGTCATCAACACACAATAAGACGGGTATGACCTACAGTTTCAAGACCCACTAAAACTGAATTAGTCAACTGAATCTACAGCCTGTTTTATCATGCACCTTTACATCGAGCATCTGTCATTTTAAATGAAGGTCCTTCGGTCGACAAATATTCGATTAACATTCAGATCCAGCCAGCACAACAAGTGCATCCCATCTGGGATAGCCAACTGGGCTTCTACCAATTCTATCCTCCGTTTCCATGGAAGCCCCTCATGGGTTCGCCCAGAAGGGTTGATGATGGGCTCCCGTCGTCCATGTGGGTTCCAATACCAACCCACTTAGAAGCTACAACTCTGAGGACGGTTGACTTGAGGCTCAAGGACGCCCCATCTGGCTGTGGAAGCAACAGCATCTTGTGATGTCTGGACTTCAACTCTTTTTTTGTTTTGTTTGATCAGTCAGATGAAGAAAAATGTTGTTTTAATAACTGTTTTTTACACATCGTGCATTCAAAGTTTGAATACATTCCCAGTGATTCTCTGTGCTGGGACACAAGACCCAGCACACCCAGAGCTTATTGATGAGACACTAAGGGTCTTGAATTTGTTTACTACCACATCCAATACAGTAAACTACCTGAATCTTAAAATACAGATTAGTATCTGTTTAAAAAAAATAAGATTCAAAACACTTCAGCTTCATGAGAAAATTGCACAAATTCACTGTTGACTCAGAAGACGCCTCCATATCACAACCAGGAGAATAAAAAGGCCAATATTTTACTATAAAGCCCCCGATTACCCTGATTACATACAAATAAAGAGCAAGTTGTTTGAAGGGTAATCCTCTTACCTCTGTGTAACCACATGTTGCAGTCACTGGAAACTCCCTGGAACAGTGTGAACATGCACAAAGTACTTACAGTATCATACACTATGTACTGATATTGTGTACATATATAAGCCTGCACTAGATTGCCACTGGATTTTTTTTTTTCCTTTTTATCATATGTACGAAGGTATTCTTGATCTTGACTGCAATGTCTTTTGCGCATCTTTCGTAAATGAGGCAGACAATGAAGTAATCTCACTGGATTTGCAGCCTTCTGATGTGGAATACTTCTTTTTATGGATTTCAGCCCCTGAAATTCCCTCATGGAACCCTTCCTCAGTCAGTGTAGTTTACCTGTTGGGTGTTCCACCATGATGCTCAGCTGCTGAGCATCTCCTGAAGGTGAAACAAAATGTTCGTAGGGAGGTCAGGCACAATTCTACCCTCCTTCACTTGCCTGAGGATTTATACTACGAACAAATGAACCCTGAAAAGTGTGTCCATGATTTATTGTACCTTCCCCCACATAATTCACTCCTAGTTACAACTTAGTC
>NW_027613921.1:0-32006 GCF_965212315.1 Lampetra planeri
CATTTTTCATTTGCTATACTACCAGATAATACGACAAATCGATAACCTTAAACACCCAGTCGTTCATAAAGTTGAAGGCAGTATAGTACTATAGCAATAGAGCAAGTGCAGAATCACTGAAGCGGAATTGACAGCTTGAAAGCATTTAGGCCCTCGAAAGTGCACGGGCCCGTAGCATTTGTAGCTACTTTTGCTACTAGGATAATATGACACTGCACACACACGAGTGTACATCACTCTTACATGGGCTCTATTAACACCACACGTGTGTGTACGATCAAGTGAGGAAGCTGTTGCTATCCTGCTTGTGAGAGTGTTTTACACACACGCGATTATGCCGAAGATTATTAGGATTTAATTATTAGTACTTGAGGCTGAGAGATCCAGACTCAGACACGTTTAAAATTCTTAGGGTTCAGTGTTACAGCCTGAAGCTTTCAGAATCGAATGAAACTTTAGTGTTTATTCGACAACCAGACCAAGGCATAATCTAAATTACTACACGGGCAACAACAAGTTAATTACAAAAGAACACGAATCAATACATACCGATACGTTGATATAGACAGAGATCCAGCGTGTAGCCTTAACAGACTGTTGGGGCAACTGCTGTAAGCGAGCTCCTATGAATGCCGGCACGGCACACGAGGGGTGGGTGGCCAGCACCACGCCCGACCGCCTTTGTCTCCCCAGTGGCGATGTTTACACACAGCAGTCATCACTACACTATCACACACACGAGTGTACATCACTACACTATCACACACACGAGTGTACATCACTACACAATCACACACACACGAGTGTACATCACTACACTATCACACACACACACACACACGAGTGTACATCACTACACTATCACACACACACACACGAGTGTACATCACTACACTATCACACACACACACACGAGTGTACATCACTACACTAACACACACAGTGTACATCATTACACTATCACACACAGTGTACATCACTACACTATCACACACACGAGTGTACATCACTACACTATCACACACACACACACACACGAGTGTACATCACTACACTATCACACACACACACGAGTGTACATCACTACACCATCACACACACACGAGTGTACATCACTACACTATCACACACACACGAATGTACATCACTACACTATCACACACAAAGTGTACATCACTACACTATCACACACACACACAGTGTACATCACTACACTATCACACACACACACACACGAGTGTACATCACTACACTATCACACACACACACACGAGTGTACATCACTACACTATCACACACACACACGAGTGTACATCACTACACTATCACACACACACTCACGAGTGTACATCACTACACTATCACACACACACGCACGTGTGCATCACTACACTATCACACACACACGAGTGTACATCAATACACTATCACACACACACGAGTGTACATCGCTACACTATCACACACACACACGAGTTTACATCACTACACTATCACACACACACACGAGTGTACATCACTACACTATCACACACACACACGAGTGTACATCACTACACTATCACACACACACGAGTGTACATCACTACACTATCACACACACACACACGAGTGTACATCACTACACTATCACACACACACGAGTGTACATCACTACACTATCACACACACGAGTGTACATCACTACACTATCACACATATACGAGTGTCCATCACTACACTATCACACACACACACGAGTGTACATCACTACACTATCACACACACGAGTGTACATCACTACACTATCACACATATACGAGTGTCCATCACTACACTATCACACACACACACGAGTGTACATCACTACACTATCACACACACACACGAGTGTCCATCACTACACTATCACACACACACACACGAGTGTCCATCACAACACTATCACACACACACGAGTGTACATCACAACACTATCACACACACACAAACGAGTGTACATCACTACAACAACCGCCACCGCCATTCGCCACTAAGTGGCGGTGACGTCACCACGACGCTTGTGCCAGGCCAAGTGCACCTTGAGGCCACGTGAAGTGTCGAACGCCTGCTGGCAGGAGGTCACGGGGCAGACCCAGGTGCCACGGGTCGACTGACCGAGATGACCGAGATGACTGGCTGATGCACCATCTGTGCCCCCTACTGTACCAACTTGCTGTGCTTTAGCCACCCGGCGCTCCGCTCGTTGTTGTGAGCGTCGCTCCTCCGCCCTCCGTTGTTGTTGTAGGGCGACTGCCTCCAACTGCCCAGTAGCGTCCTTCACGAGCCTCCTCCACTGAGGCCGATCTTGACACCGCTGGTACCAGTCATCGGCAAGTCCACTCAGCTCCACGTCCTCCTTTACCACATCACTCCATCTCTTCTCTAGCCCGTGCCGCGCCCATTTAGCCCCCTCGATCCGGCCGAACAAAAGCTGTTTAGGCATGCGGTGGCTGGGCATGCGGGCTACATGACCCAGCCAACGCAGCCTTGCCTGCCGGAGGAGCTCACTGATGGGACTTTGCCCAGATCTTTCAAGGACTTGTGAGCTTCTCACACAATCCAGCCTGGTTAAACCCAGGATGGATCGTAGGCAGGCCAGCCTAAATGTTTCCAACCGGCGAAGATGCTCCATTAGGGGGGGTCCACGTTTTGCAAGCGTAGAGAAGGGAGGAAATGACCGTAGCCGAGAAGACCTGAAGCTTCGTGCGGAGCGACAGACCAGGTAGCTTCCACACAGCGTTACGCAACCGATGAAAAGATATTGCCGCCCGACTGATTCGGAGTGAGACCTCTGCTGATAAACTGGAGCCGGTCATAAGCACACTGCCCAGATATGGGAAACTCTCCACTCTCTCCACAACTGCCCCATCACCGATTGGGAGTTGTGGGGGTGGAGTGTCCGATGGTACAAAATACCCAGGCAGGTGCTTAGTTTTGGTGGGGCTGATGGTAAGGCCCCACCTCTTAGTGGCACGCTCTAGTCTCAGCAGCAGCGTCTCCAACTCCTCTTCTGAATGAGCAGCTATTACCAAATCATCGGCATACATAACGTGGTTGACCAATAGGGAGCCATGCCTTGATCGCACCCGGGCGTCGATCAGCCTCCCATTATATCTGTACCAAATGGAAATTCCCCCGGTACAGCTATTGAAGGCTTCACGAACTACGCAGTCGAAATATATGTTACATAATGTGGGAGCCAGAGGACATCCCTGTCGCACCCCAAGGTGTACAGGGAAAGGCTCCGACTCCCGGCCACGTAGTTTTACCCGGGCCCGTTCACCATCATGAAGGTCCTTAATGATCGTGAGCAGAGGGTCAGGGACTCCGAAAGCACGAAGAACAACCCAGAGCCCAGTCCTACTGATGGTATCATAGGCCTTGACCAGGTCAATAAAGCAGAGATGTAGGTCTTTTTGGAATTCCCTACACCTCTGCTGTAGCAGACGGACAGAAAATATGGCATTTGTGCAGGACCGCCCTTTCCTGAAACCGCATTGGGGCTCCGCAAGCCTCTTCTCAGCGTGCCTAGCAAGGCGATGTTGAATAATCCTTGCCAGGACCTTACCCGGCACACTGAGGAGTGAGATGCCCCTGTAGTTGTCACAGTCGGTACGGTCCCCCTTCTTAAAGAGGGGGACCACCAGGGCATCCTTCCAGTCCTGCGGAACCCATCCAGTGGTCCAGACTGTTGTTATGATGTCATATAGGGCAGTCTGTGCACAAACGCCACCCTCCCTCAGCATTTCGCTTGGGAGATCATCTCTGCCCGGTGCCTTTCCTGGTCTCAGACTCCGGATCGCCCTCAGTACTTCCTCAACAGCTGGCACCTCAGCCAGCCACTCACAGGGGGTGACCTCTTCCAATATTTGAGGCACCGCAGCCTCAGCAGGGATATCCCCACTTTGTGCCATGATGTTTTCCTGGCTGAGAGATTTTCCCTCCCCCAGGACCTCACAGAAATGCTCAGCAAATCTGCAAACCTGTTCCTGGGGGTCGGAGATTGGATCACCGTTTTTTCCTCTAATGATGGTAATAGGTGTGGCGCTGCAGGTTACTTTTTTGATGGCGTTAAATAGTGATTTGTGATCGCGGGCCACTGAGGCAGACTCCATCTCCTCAGCAACCCGCGACCACCACCCATGCTTACAGCGCCTTACGGCTCTCAGAACCTCCGAGCGAAGGCTGCGGTAAACCTCCTCATTCTCTGACGTGGGATGCTGTATGCGATGAGAGTGGGCCTGTCGCTTTTTCTCAATTAACCTGAACACCTCCTCTGTCAGCCAGGGTTTCTGGGGAGGTCTGGACCGCGTACCCAAAGCAGCCATTGCAGCTGCATGAGTCACAGTCTTAAACCTCGCCCATTTACCCTCGACATCAGGTGGAGTGGGGGACGATGCCAACCATAGCTGCAAGCGATGATGAAATTCTCGCTTGCAACTTTCATCAGCTAACTGAGACAGTGTGCATCACTACACTATCACACACACACATGAGTGTACTTCACTACACTATCACACACACACACGAGTGTACATCACTACACTATCACACACACACGAGTGTACATCACTACACTATCACACACACACAAGTGTACATCACTACACTCTCACACACACACACGAGTGTACATCACTACACTATCACACACACACACGAGTGTACATCACTACACTATCACACACACACAAGTGTACATCACTACACTATCACACACACACAAGTGTACATCACTACACTATCACACACACACACAAGTGTACATCACTACACTGTCAATCACACACACGAGTGTATATCACTACACTATCACACACACGAGTGTACATCACTACACTATCACACGAGTGAGCAGCTGGTGCGGTGTGTAAACGTCACCACAGGGGAGACAAAGGCGGCCGGGCGTGGTGTTGGCCAACCCCAGCCACCTCGTGTGCCGTGTCGGCCTTCACAGCCACTCACCAAAAGCACTTGCTGCTACTTTTGTGAAAGGTTATACGGGAGATCGTTGTGTTTGTTGTACACACACGGACGCTACGGCGTGTTGATATCCACGCTGCTGATGCTGCTGCGATTCACTGCACCACCTCCTGGCACCTCGCAAAGCCCCGCAGGGGCTGGGCCTGGGCAGGGCTCGCACGGGCAGCCACCACCACCACTCTGCCTAGCAGGTGCTACAGGCTGCGGGGCCACGTGGTGGGGCAGTTACCACCCTGCCTAGCAGGTGCTACAGGCTGCGGGGCCACGTGGCGGGGCAGCCACCACCCTGCCTAGCAGGTGCTACAGGCTGTGGGGCCACGTGGCGGGGCAGCCACCACCCTGCCTAGCAGGTGCTACAGGCTGCGGGGCCACGTGGTGGGGCAGTCAACACCCTGCCTAGCAGGTGCTACAGGCTGCGGGGCAGCAGATGGCGGGGCAGCAGATGGCGGGGCAGCAGATGGCGGGGCAGCAGATGGCGGGGCAGCAGATGGCGGGGCAGCAGATGGCGGGGCAGCAGATGGCGGGGCAGCAGATGGCGGGGCAGCAGATGGCGGGGCAGCAGATGGCGGGGCAGCAGATGGCGGGGCAGCAGATGGCGGGGCAGCAGATGGCGGGGCAGCAGATGGCGGGGCAGCAGATGGCGGGGCAGCAGATGGCGGGGCAGCAGATGGCGGGGCAGCAGATGGCGGGGCAGCAGATGGCGGGGCAGCAGATGGCGGGGCAGCAGATGGCGGGGCAGCAGATGGCGGGGCAGCAGATGGCGGGGCAGCAGATGGCGGGGCAGCAGATGGCGGGGCAGCAGATGGCGGGGCAGCAGATGGCGGGGCAGCAGATGGCGGGGCAGCAGATGGCGGGGCAGCAGATGGCGGGGCAGCAGATGGCGGGGCAGCAGATGGCGGGGCAGCAGATGGCGGGGCAGCAGATGGCGGGGCAGCAGATGGCGGGGCAGCAGATGGCGGGGCAGCAGATGGCGGGGCAGCAGATGGCGGGGCAGCAGATGGCGGGGCAGCAGATGGCGGGGCAGCAGATGGCGGGGCAGCAGATGGCGGGGCAGCAGATGGCGGGGCAGCAGATGGCGGGGCAGCAGATGGCGGGGCAGCAGATGGCGGGGCAGCAGATGGCGGGGCAGACAAACGCACCGCTGTACTGTACTTCTGTGCTCTCGCCAGCTGCGCCGCCTGACTTCGCCAACGCGCGGTGACCGGCGTGGTGAAGTATGGTCAAATATCCCCCTCGACCCGCACGGTGTAGGGAGGCCCTCATCCAGCAGCGGATTGACAAAGTGCCCGTTACATGTCATCACACCGATAGCTACGCATTACAACGTTGCATAACAATGCTCATTATGAATTGCTCTACTGTAGTGTACGTGCGTGTTAGTGCACGAGTGCTATTGTTATAGTGGTGCTGTTGTTACACGGCTACTGTGATTATCGTTACTGCAGACGGACGCTCACCGACTGTGGACCCAAACTCGGCCTACAACAACCTCCAGATTTCCTCGGACCTCAGGACGGTGACGTGGACCGCTGTCTCCCAGGGTCGCCCCGATCACCCACACCGCTTTGATGGCTGTCTACAAGCCCTGTGCTCCGAGAGCTTCTCGTCGGGTCAGCACTACTGGGAGGTGGACGTGGGGGGTGCGGCGGGGAGCTGTGAGGTTGGAGTCGCGTACGGGACGATCGCACGGAAAGGGAGTGGTGACGAGTGCAGCCTGGGACTGAACGACTCATCCTGGGTTTTATATACATATAACAACAGCTGCTACGTGCGTCATGGTGGTGTATCGACCTCGGTGCCGGTGAGGGATCCTCCCCGGAGAGTCGGGTGTCACCTGCACTGGGAGGCGGGGCTGCTGTCGTTTTACAGCGCCGACTCCATGGAGCTGCTGCACTCCGTCCACCACTCGTTTAGTCAACCACTCTACCCCGCACTGAGTGTGTGGGGTGATGATGGTGACTCAGTGAGGATTCTGGATCTGAGTCGTGCGTCCTGAGAGCACGGAGTGTGAACAGCGCAGAGAAACGGGCACAACGCACAGACTCACGCACACAAAAACAAAGATCCCCTGTGTAGCCTTAACAGATTTGGGGCAAGTGCTGTTAGCGAGCACCTATGGGACCATCTATAAATGACGTCACGCACCTAGGGGGGGGGCAGACATTTGTGACGATGGGGGGGGGGGTGAAAAATGTGACGTCACGTCAAAATGCGCAACTTAAATAAATATAGACAACACGTTCTACTTAATTAAATAGACTTTTTAATAAATGTTTTCTCCTACAACATCAGAGTGCAGCGCCACATTAAATATGCACTACAATGACAATAGTTTAAAGCTATTTGAGGCATGTTTTATTTTCTTGGGGGGGGGGGGCATAACTTTGTGACGTCATATTTTAGGGGGGTCTGACTTTTTGTGACGCCGTGTGACGAAGGGGGGGGGGGTCAAAAATCCGTGACGTCATTTATGGACAGCCCCTATGAAGGCCGGCACAGCACACTAGGGGGTGGGTGGCCAACACCACGCCCGGCCGTCTTTGTCTCCCCAGTGGTGATGTTTACACACCGTACCAGGAACTCTTTTTTCAGGCTGAGTCGACCTAGGGGAGGCCCATGACCGGTTCACCAACACCATTGACGATTATCGGAATCGGTCCAGGATCTCCCCTAGGTCGACTGAGCCTCAAATGAGTACCTGCTGCGATGTGCAAACATCGCCACTGGGGAGACAAAGGCGGGTCGGGCGTGGTGCTGGTCACCGACCCCCTCGTGTGCTACAGTGCCGGCCTTCATAGGTGCTACTAGCAAACAGCACTTGCCCCTACAGTCTGTTAAGGCTACACGGGGGATAATTTTCTTTGGGTTAGTAGGTTGGTCTGTCTGCCTTTGTCTGTGTGTGTCTTTGTTACTGTGTCTGTGTGTGTGTGTTTTTGTTACTGTGTGTGTGTGTATTTGTTACTGTGTCTGTGTGTGTGTGTCTGTGTGTATTTTTGTTTTGGTGCTGGCCACCCACCCCCTCGTGTGCAAGAGTGACAGCCTTCACAGGCTCTGTTATTTGCTACGAACAGGCCTTTCCCCAACAGCCTGTTAAGACTACACAGACACACACACACAGATAGACAAACACACTCACACACATACAAACACACAGACACAAACAGATAGACACATGTACACACACACATACACTCACAAATACACTCACAAACAGATACATACACACACAGATACAAAGACAAATATCCCCCATATAGCCTTAACAGACTGTACGGGCAAGTGCTGTTAGTGAGCACCTATAAAGGCCGGCACTTCACACGAGGGTGTGGGTGGCCACCATCACGCCTGGCCGCCTTTGTTTCCCAAGTGGCGAAATTTACACATTGTACCAGGTACTTATTTGAGGCTGAGACGACCTAGGGGAGGCCCATGACCGGTTTACAAACAACATTGATAGCGATTATATGAATCGGCCTTGGTTCTCCCCTAGGTCAACTCAGCCTCAAATTACTACCTGGTGCGATGAGTAAACATTACCCCTGGGGATACAAAGGTGGGTCTCTCCCAGGCTGGCCTTCATAGGTGAAACTCACTAACAGCACTTAACTCAACAGTATTTTAAACCTATACGGGGGATCTTTGTCTTCGGGTAAGTGGGTTGATATGTATGCCTTTGTGTGTCTTTGTTACTGTGTTTGTGTCTTTGTTACTGTGTCTGTGCGTATCTTTGTCTTTGTGTGTCTTTGATATTGTGTTTGTGTCTTTGTTTCTGTGTCTGTGCGTGTCTTTGCGTATTTCTGGGCATGGTGCTGCCTACCCACTCCCTCGTGTGTCACAGTGCCAGTCTTCATAGTTGCTACTCGCTACTAACAGCACTTGCCCAACAGTATTTTAAGGCTACATGGGGTATCTTTGTCTGTAGTGTATAGAGAGCCATGTGCGCAGTGTGGGGTGGAGCGGTGGTGCAGTGGTTAGTGCACTGGTGGGGGAGGGCGGGGGGAGCCAAGGTTCTCTCTGACGTCACCGTCCCTCGCACCGCGCGCCACGTGGCGCTCAACGCCGAGAGGGCGGAGCTCCACCGCGGGCGTGCTCGGAACACGCGTCACGTGACGCTACGGGGTGACGCGCGCCGTCCCCCTCGCGGTCACTCGCTCGTTGGGCGATAAACCCGGGGTGGGAATGGCATGGCATCACTAGGGGGGGACTACTCGTGGTGTGTGCTGAGCGTCGCTGGGATAAAGCATTTTTGTTTTAACCAGGGGTCGAGTGACCCCCTCCTCCCTCCACCCAAACTAGTTTTATTTTACAGGGCATAGAGAGAGATATAAGCCATTTTAATACCTAGTAGTAGTAGGAGGTATTTTGCCACCAATATTATTCGTAAAGGTTTGTTTTGATTCATATTTTTATTATCTGCTGTCAGACTTTTGGACCTGAAGCCACAACCTTCGATTCATGGGATAACGCTTCTGCTGACAACAATGGGAACTGTGTTTTGACTTTGAAGTGGGTTAAAGTTATTAAGCGCCTGATATATATCTAGAGTGAGGATCTACCTTACAATACGACACGACTAATATTGTCTCAACACGCATTAATAACACAAAGACACTGTGTTATTACAGGGATAGAGACAACACAAACTCCAAATTTCCAGCAACTGTCAGGGTCGGAATCCAACCAATGACCTCCTGCATACCAGGCGAGGGAGTTAACATCTCCGAGCCACCGCAGCACCCCTCTTTAACGTGAGACACCAATCCGGTGTGAACCCAACCTCGAGTCGCAGGGTGTTTAGCAAAACGTAGGTGATTTGAGGCGCATTGATTATCTTGTACCAGTTGTGTAATTGTGTTTTTCGCTATTCGCATTGTGCTCTGGGCTGGGGGTGAGATTTCTGTTTGCTTCATTGCAGGCATGGGTTTGACTTGTTTTGCTTTTTTCATTTTTGTGACCCAGGTCACTCTTGTCAATGAGACTCATCCTGATCTCCTGAGTTCTCACCTCGTTAAATTAAAATTTAACTCGACTCGATCATCAGCAGAAGTATCATCAGCAGCAAAATTAATAACAGGAGCAACAGCATCAACAGCAGTAGCTCCATCATAATCATCATCAGTATCAGGAGTAGAACCAGTAACATCAATAATAATGGAATCATTATCAGCAGTAACAGAATCAGCAGCAGAACCAGCATCATTATCATCACTTTTGCAACCGAGACTCATCCTGGTCTCTTGAGTTCTCACCTGGTTAAACAAATCGAATTTAACACGTAAGCTTTCGCGACCAATATTATCAATGATAAAGGTTTATTGGGTTAGATCGCATAAATATACATAGACTTGATTGTGTTCTGGGTTACCTGTGAATTGTAATCACATTGTATTGTGGGTCAAGGGTCAATGTGTTCTCGGTGAATAAAAAATAAATCTGAAAATCTATTGTTAAGATTGTCATCCAGGCTGTGAATGTGAATCTCTCATAGCTGAGACTGACTTGTGTAAACATGTATTTTTTTGGGATGGTTACTGTTGTTTTGTTTGTATAGATGTTATAGTATTGGAGATTAAACCCGGGCACGGTTAGTAAATCTTCAGCTTACGCCTTCACAGGTAAGTGCTGTCTGTAGCCTTGGGCCGCATTCCATGGCGCATCTCGTGGTATTTATAGCTGCACTCTCAGTCAGTTTGCTTGTTCCTCGTCACCATGAGCTATGATGATGAATGGATCCTGACTGATGGATGATGATGAAGAGCACGATGATGATGATAATGACAACGCTTGGTAATGATGACCACCACCCACTCACCTGCACCCAACACTCTTACCCGACACCTGCCACTCCCTAACCTACTACCCCCATCCTATTATAATAAAAGACTCCGTCAGGCACTGCTGGTCTCCGTTGGTCTTTAATTCAAGTTCTTTCTCCGCACCCCGCTGGTCTCCTACGCGGACCAGCGTCGTCTCGCGCGCCCCCGCAAGCGCTTCATCCTCAGCTCTTCCACTCTTCCTCACACCCCGCTGGTCCTGATAAGGGACCAGCGTCTCCTCTCGCGTGCCCCGCACGCTCCTCCATTAGCTCCTCCTCGTGCGCGCCCCGCACGCGCTCTCCCGTCAGCTCCTCTCCCGTCAGTCGCTCCGCTCCTCCTCGCTCCGCACACCACTGGCCGACGGTGTGCCGAAGCCCCATCAGCCAAGTGGCTGATGGCGCGGCGGCCACCCAACGTGGTCCCGCTTCTTCACTCCATCAACTGACCCCAATCTCTTCCGGGCTCCTCTCTATATCCTCTCTCCCACGTGACCTTGACTCCTCCCCTTCCAGATCGTCAGATCCGGCCTTCCCATACTGCCCTGCTGGCTCCACCTCTATTCACCTCACTTCCCATTGGAGCCGAGGTGAACGGCGGCACCTCCCACACGCACCCCATACCGGGCTTCGCCCCCAATACCCCGGGCCGTGTGATTGGGCCAGAGCCCAGCAGCAACCCCATTTACGCTCGCATTACATGACCCCCCCCCTAAAAGAAAAATCCAGCCGTCCCGGCTGCAATAGGATAAAATAATGCGAGCGACTGCATCACAATCAGGAATCACCCCAGACACAACGGAGAGTACAATGACAAACACAATTAACGAAAGGGAAGGGATCAGGATCCGGTACGGAACACCGGCCCGTCCTCCGTGCAACAAGCAAGAAGAATTTAGGAATGGAAAGTAATGCACAACAACGGTAACCGACATGCAAGAACGGCACACGCGCATAATCAGGAATGCGGTGTCTTAGAGCTTGTCTGTGTTGCTGGTCCATCCGCCTGGCTCAAGTCCAACTTCAGAGAACAACTGGTAGAGCAGGAGTGACGAACAGGCGCTCCACTCCCCCTTCAAGTCCACATCCGGTTAACACAACCGGTGACACCCAGTGTGTCAGGCGCCGAAGATCTGTGACGAGAAGGAGAACCCAACCCCCTGAGGCACAGCACCACGAAACGCACATCCGCATGTCGTACACGACAGCCACCCGGCCCCAGGGTAGTGGAGATGATCGAAATCCGCCCCGCGTAAGGAGAAACCCAATAAATACCCAAAAATCGACGCGATGGACGCCCCAGTATCTACATTTTAACTAAAAAATATTATTTACACGTGACAACAAACATTTTCCTGCTCTTGCCCATCAGCAGTCCTCTCTTGAGGACCAGCACAGACATCTCACGTACACAGCATCTACCCACTGTCACTCTCAACACATAACCCAGAGCGGAACAAGTCTGCGGCCCTTCCCGCTGGAGGACCCGCAAGGGGAATCCCTGCCCCATGCTAGCCAGGTCTCCCCGTTCGCTGCAACGTAACGGAACCTCTACTCCTGAATTCCGTGAGCCCCCGGCCCACCAGGTTAACAGTCTGCCACTGCATGACGGAACCCCGACTCCCCGAGCCATATGAGCACACGGCCTATTAGTTTGAGACATACCACGGAGTGTCTCGCCTCCGGGCTGCAAGGTCAGCCATCGGCCATAGGCCGATGTGACCACAACTCGTGCATCACCCACGCAACAATGGCAGGCGTATACTGGTGAAATATTTGCCCCAGAATAGAACCCAGCCAGCATCTCAGTCCCAAAATGCTGGTGCAATGACACGCCCCCCTTAGTCAGACACGGGCCACTATGCTCCCGTTACCCCGATGGGCGCCAACACGCCAGCATTGCGCACAACACGCAATGCACGCACACAAGTTAGAGCGCAACACGAGAGTCAAGGGATGAGATCCATTAACCGCATCCCCTCAAAATGGCGGCGTCACGCGCAAAGCGCCCCACCGAGGTTTTCCCCGCGCGCTCAAAATGGCGGCCCCATGCGGCGAGCGCATCCCCGCGATTTCCCGCGCGCTCAAAATGGCGGCCCCATGCGCCGAGCGCATTCCCGCGATTTCCCGCGTGCTCAAAATGGCGGCCCCATGCACCGAGCGCATCCCCGCGATTTCCCGCGCGCTCAAAATGGCGGCCCCATGCACCGAGCGCATCCTCGCGATTTCCCCGCGCGCTCAAAATGGCGGCCCCATGCGCCGAGCGCATCCTCGTGATTTCCCGCGCACGCTCAAAATGGCGGCCCCCTGTGCTGAGCACATCCTCGCGATTTCCCGCGCGCGCTCAAAATGGCGGCCCTATGCGCCAAGCGCATCCCCGCGATTTCCCGCGCGCGCTCAAAATGGCGGCCCCATGCGCCGAGTGCATCCCCGCGATTTCCCGCGCTAGCCAAAATGGCGGCCCAACGTGCGACCACTTCGGCAGTTTTTCCTGTGAGTGCACCCCAGCTGCCCCTTGCTGGGGGTCACAACACACATCCCCTGTCACGTTTTAACAACCCCCAATGATACGACGCATAGCCGCAGCTCGCTGCGCACAGCAGTCATATCGGGGGAATTTTTAACCCATAGTTGACCAAGACACATTGCTCATACACACCAACTCGCAATGCAACCCCTGGCCGCACGCAATCAACGGAAAGAGCGACGCCACTTGGCGGTAATTTACGGCCCCATCACCCTTGACGGCAGAGCCACCAACAACGCCCTCATCCCTCCACACTCGCAATTTCCTATGAACACACATGCAAGCTCGTGTGCACGAACACCCATACAACCAAAAATTAGGGTCCCCCACGAATCGACCAATTTCCGAACAGGTACGCACAACTAATAACAATCCCGAACCCAATGGTCAAAACAATGTAACGCACTCCGTATCCGTACAGAAAGACAGTCTCTACAGTACGTGCAGTCAGCATGTCGCGATTACAAGCAGCAAAGTTCCACACAGGTCGTACATTATGCACAATCGCAAGCAGAGCTGCAGGCAGACACACACCGTTAACCCTGTCGTACCTTGCAGCAAAAAAAATCATCAAAATAACCACGTCACACATGGCAACCCACGGGATGGTAACAGCGCGGGACACTCGACGCAACCGAATTAATAATTAACTTCGCCATCAAGATAACATCCCCATGCCGCAACGCATAAACACTATTTGACACAGAGCAAACACAAGCAGACAGCGCGTCCATCCTCACACACACACAGCCCGACCCGCGCTCCGCATGCTCGAGACATAACAAACAATCGCACCTGGCACAAGCAAGATGGGTGAGGTGTGTGTTAGGGCCGGGTGCATATCGTCACGACTTGCCCGGGGCTGCAGCGAGCAGAGGACGGCAGGGTGGTGACTTGAGACGCCTCGAAGAACTCGGATGGTGAGCGCGGCGTCCTCCCGCGACTGCTCCGGTGTCTCGCACAAGAGCCAGGACGGGGGTGCTCCCGCCCCGGCAGCAGCAGCGTCGGTGTCCTTTCCTTGCGGCTTCTTCCTGCAAAACAGTTGCTCAGCAGCAGGATGCGCACCACGCGGCACCTCCGAGATGGCATCGCATGGCCGCCTCTCCGCCGCGATGTTCAAGATGGCGGCGGCCTGCCACGTGGTCGCTGGAGGACGTGTGCCGGCGGACGTCTCTCCATCGTCGGAAGACGTAACAAGTGGGTTACGCTTTTTCAAGTTCTCGGCCATCTTCCTCGATGTTATTTTGCCTTAAAAAAGTCCACTTCTGACTCCAGTGTAATAAAAGACTCCGTTAGGCACTGCTTGTCTCCGATGGTCTTTTATTCAAAGTCTTTCTCCGCACCCCGCTGGTCTCCTCTGCGGACCAGCGTCGTCTCGCGCGCGCCCCGCACGCGCTTCCTCCTCAGCTCTTCCACTCGTCCTCACACCCCGCTGGTCCTGACAAGGGACCAGCATCTCCTCTCGGGTGCCATGCACGCTCCTCTCGCGTGCCCCGCACGCTCTTCTCGCGTGCCGTGCACGCTCCTCTCGCGTGCCCCGCACGCTCCCCTCGCGTGCCCCGCACGCTCCTCTCACGTGCCCCACATGCTCCTCTCGCGTGCCACGCACGCTCCTCCATTAGCTCCTCCTCGTGCGCGCCCCGCACGCGCTCTCCCGTCAGCTCCTCTCCCGTCAGTCGCTCTGCTCCTCCCCGCTCTGCACACCGCTGGCCGACGGTGTGCCGCCGAAGCCCCATCAGCCACGTGGCTGATGGCACGGCGGCCACCTAACGTGGTCCCGCTTCTTCACTCCATCAGCTGACCCCGATCTCTTCCGGGCTCCCGTCTATATCCTCTCTCCCACGTGACCCTGACTCCTCCCCTTCCGGATCGTCAGATCCGGCCTTCCCATACTTCCCTGCTGGCTCCACCCCCATTCACCTCGCTTCCCATTGGAGCCGAGGTCAACGGCGGCCCCTCCCACACGCCCCCCATACCGGGCTCCGCCCCCAATACCCTGGGTCGTGTGATTGGGCCAGAGCCCAGCAGCAACCCCATTTACGCTCGCATTACACATATATACAGACACAGACACAATTTCAACTCATAAATCATTGGAAAGATGTCATCAACTACTTTGGGTCATGACTTGATATAATAGGGGGGTTTTCCCCTTTTTTCTGCCAACAAAACTGAAATCTTTTTACAAGGATTCATGTCTGCATTAACCACAATACTTGCAGTCAAAATTCAAACAAAAACACACTGATAATAAATGCATTGTCCTTGAAACTGATTGGTTCACACCAGAGACAGCTTTCTTTTGAGCCTTGTCTCAATTGGTGCTCGACCAGAGGACGCCAAAAGGCACCAATTGAGACTAGGCTCAAAAGAAAGCTGTCTCTGGTGTGGGCTAATCAGTTTCAAGGACAATGCATATATTATCAGTGTTTTTTGTTCATAGTTGTTTCTTTTTGTTTGCATTTTGACTGCTTGTGTTGTGGTTATTGCAAACATGATGCCTTGTATAAAGGTGTCAGTTTTTGTACCAGTTAAAAGGGTAAAAAGCTATTACTGAAGATAAAGTAGTGAGAAATGCAATGATGATGAGAAATAAAATGACGTCACGCACCTGGGGGGGGGGGGGGGTCAGACATTTGTGACAATGTGTGACGAGAAGGGGGGGGGGGGGTTTGAGAAATGTGACGTCACATAAAAATGCGCAACTTTAAATAAATATATACAACACGTTCTACTTAATTAAATAGACTTTTTAATACATGTTGTCTCCTACAACATCATTGTGCAGCGCCACATTAAATACGCACTACAATGACAATAGTAGTTTAAAGCGATTTGAAGCATGTTTTATTTTGGGGGGGGCAGAGCTTTGTGACGTCATATTTGAGGGGGGGGGGGTCTGACTTTTTGTGACGCCGTGTGACTCAGGGGGGGGGGGAGGAGGGTCAAAAATCGTCAAAAATCGCGTGACGTCATTTATGGACGGCCCCTAAAGTGATGAGAGATGAGACTTCCCTACCCCGTATAATTTCTGAAATCTGTCACCGCCCTTCCAACATTTGTATATTGGTTTAGCCATGTTTGTTTGTTGTAGTACAGAGTTAGACTGATGGCCTTAATCTAAGTTGGCTTGTGGTTGTTGTTGGTTGTTTGACTTGCATCCCACTGGGATTTTTGCACACAGCGTTGGTGTACAGTGATTTTTTTTCTGCAATGTTTTGCTGTCTTTTCTTGGATTTCTGTTTGCACTTAGTCACTTATTCACTTTAAGATGTTTTTTGTTCATGTTTTTTGTTTGTTGCGGTTGCACCCGATTCAAGAGCCGAATGGCTCACAGGGCTATACCTAATAAATGAACTTGAACTTGATTTGTTCTGGATTTGAAGCTTTTGTGACTGCAAGGAATCACAATCGTAGGTTTTTTAGGTAAAGTCACGTAGAGTAAAAAATTAAAATTAATAAAATTATTAACAGAAATAAAATAATAAAAATCACGACGTTTCGGAGGCAACACAAGTCTCCGTCTTCATGTGGGACCGTCACAGCTAGATTTGCTGTATCAAGTGAGGCATTAAATTCCAAGATACAAGTTCTTAAATACAAGTTAAGGTGGGGGAGGGGGGGAGGAGCTTATCTGAGTGTGGTAGACAATGAATGGAACGTAATTCTAGATTTGAAGCTTTCGTGACTGCAATGATTCATATTCTTGGGTTTTTTCGGTAAAGTCACGTAGGTAAAACATTAAAATTAATGAAAGTAAAAATAAAAATCACGACGTTTCGGAGGCAACACAAGCTTCCGTCTTCAGGTGGAACGTCACAGCACGACTGCTGTATCAAGTGAGAGAAATTCCAAGAACACAGTATTTGTAAGCGATGGGTATTACCTTTTTCGATTTAAAGCTTTCGTGACTGCAGGGATTAATCTTCTTGGTTCTTTCGGTAAAGTCACGTAGAATGGAAACAATCAAAATAATAAAATAAAACATAATAAAATTATTCTCACGACGTTTCAGCCACAACGCAAGCAGCCGTCATCAGGTGAAGACCAGGTCTGTCGCAGAGACAGCGTCTGAATGTCTCCCCGACAGACCTGGTCTTCACCTGATGACGGCTGCTTGCGTTGTGGCCGATACGTCGTGAGAATTATTTTATTATGTTTTATTTTATTATTTTTATTGTTTCCATTCTACGTGACTTTACCGAAAGAACCAAGAAGAGGGGGTATATTACCTTGTTATCGCGACATCTCTCGTTGTCTGTTAAAAACTTTAACAGATAGGTGGAATTCCTCCCCGTAGAGGGTATTAATTCTAGATTTGAAGCTTTCCTGACTGCAAGGATTCATATTCTTAGTATTTTTTGGTAAAGTCACGTTGGTGAAAAATTAAAATGAATAAAAGTAAAATAAAATGAAAATCACGACGTTTCGGAGGGAACACAAGCGTCGTGATTTTTATTGTATTTTTATTTTACTTTTATTAATTTTAATTTTTCACCTACGTGACTTTACCGAAAAAACCTAAGAAATAGAAAATGTAAATTTGGAGCTTTCGGTAAAGTCACGTATAAAGATAAAATAATAAATTAAATAATAGCATACGACGTTTCGATTGCAACACAAGCAATCATCATCAGGTATAAATGAAAAAGAAACACAAATCTAGTATGCTTAGAAATGTAATGTAACATTATTAAGTATACGAGATTTGTGTTTCTATTTCATTTATACCTGATGATGATTGCTTGTGTTGCAATCGAAACGTCGTAGTATGCTATTATTTAATTTATTATTTTATCTTTTTACGTGACTTTACCGAAAGCTCTAAATTAACATTTTCTATTTCTTAGGTTTTTTTCGGTGAAGTCACGTAGGTAAAAAAAATTAAATTAATAAAAGTAAAATAAAAATAAAATAAAAATCACGACGCTTGTGTTCCCTCCGAAACGTCGTGATTTTTATTTTATTTTACTTTCATTAATTTAATTTTTTTTTTATCTTTATACGTGACTACCGAAAGAACCAAAGAATAAATAGAAAATGGAACGTATTTGGAGGAAAGTGGGAGGGGCTAAAAGCGTTCGTAAGTCGAGGAGTTGCACCACCAACCGCCACTAACCCCCCCTCTCGGCATGTTGCGTCGATTCGTCGGAATCGAATTGCTTGGAATCTATCGGAGGAATCGATTCCTCCCCCCCCCTCACCACCACCACATCCACCATTGCTCAGTCGCTACAGGTCACGCAGCAGACGACAGCAAGAAGCAGGCAGCAGGCGTTGGCTCCGTGTGAACGCTTCCGAAGACGGCGCGCGGGCGATCGGGGCTTCTATTCGGTAAACTTTGAACGTTGCGCAAAATCGTTGAATTAATTTAAATTAACAAAAAAGTTACGGCGTTGGTGGCGTTCGCCGGTCACCGGGGTGCCCGGGGCCCGTCGCCCTGGTCGGTAGGGGATTCTAGGCGAGCGCGGGGGGCCCGAGAGCCTGTCGGAGGCCTATAGGGGGAGGGGTGAAAAAAAGTTTTCAAAGTTACATTGACGATCAAACGGCAGCAGCAGTAGCATCATCATCAGCAGCAGCAGTAGCATCAGCAGCAGCAGTGTCAGCAGCAGTAGCATCAGCAGTAGCATCAGCAGCAGTGTCAGCAGCAGTGTCATCAGCAGCAGTAGCATCATCAGCAGCAGTAGCATCAGCAGCAGTGTCAGCAGCATTATCATCATCAGCAGTAGCATCACCAGCAGCATCAGTTTCAT
Organism: Lampetra planeri; assembly: GCF_965212315.1. Lineage (NCBI taxonomy): Eukaryota > Metazoa > Chordata > Hyperoartia > Petromyzontiformes > Petromyzontidae > Lampetra > Lampetra planeri. Next base: position 19,097 of record NW_027613921.1, read on the forward strand.
CAGCAGTGGTTTCATCAGCATTATCAGCTGCAGCATCAGCAGCAGCTTTACCAGCAGTGTCATCAGCAACTTCATCAGCAGTGTCATCAGCAGCAGCTTTAGCAGCAGTGTCATCAGCAACTTCATCAGCAGTGTCATCAGCAGCAGCTTTAGCAGCAGTGTCATCAGCAACAGTGTCATCAGCAGTGTCATCAGCAGCAGTAGCATCAGCAGCAGTGTCAGCAGCAGTAGATTCATCAGCATCATCAGCAGCAGTATGATCCGCAGCATCATCAGCAGCAACTTCATCTGCAGTGTCATCAGCAGCAACTTCATCTGCAGTGTCATCAGCAGCTGCATCAGCAGCAGTGTCATCAGCAGCTGCATCATCAGAAGTGTCATCAGCAGCAGCTTCATCAGCAACAGTGTCATCAGCAGTGTCATCAGCAGCAGTAGCATCAGCAGCAGTGTCAGCAGCAGTAGATTCATCAGCATCATCAGCAGCAGTATGATCAGCAGCATCATCAGCAGCAACTTCATCTGCAGTGTCATCAGCAGCTGCATCAGCAGCAGTGTCATCAGCAGCTGCATCATCAGAAGTGTCATCAGCAGCAGCTTCATCAGCAGCAGTGTCATCAGCAGCAGCAGCTTTACCAGCAGTGTCATCAGCAGTAGCGTCAGCAGTGTCATCAGCAACTTCATCAGCAGTGTCATCAGCAGCAGCTTTATCAGGAGTGTCATCAGCAACAGTGTCAGCAGAAGCTTCAGGAGCAGCTTCATCAGCAGCAGTGTCATCAGCAGTGTCATCAGCAGCAGTAGCATCAGCAGTAGCTTCATCAGCAGCAGTGCCATCAGCAGTAGCAGCAGCGTCATCAGCAGCAGGATGATCAGCAGTTTCATCAGCAGTGTCATCAGCAGTGCCATCAGCAGTAGCAGCATAAACTCAGCAGCAGTAGCATCAGCAACAGTGTCATCAGTAGCAGTAACAGCAGTAGCAGCATTAAGAGCAGCAGCATGAAGATCATCAGCAGCAGCAGTGTCAGCAGCAGCAGCAGTGTCATCAGCAGTGTTAGCAGCAGTAGCATCAGCAGCAGCTTCATCAGTAGTGTCATCAGCAGTAGCAGCATAAACTCAGCAGCAGCAGCAGTGTCATCAGCAGTAGCAGCATAAATTCAGCAGCAGTAGCATCAGCAACAGTGTCATCAGTAGCAGTAACAGCAGTAGCAGCATTAAGAGCAGCAGAGCAGCAGCAGCAGGCAGGCAGGCAGGCAGCAGCAAAATTTCCAACACCGTGCTGATGATGATGATTGATTGCTGCTGCTGATGTGTGACCCTATAGCCTAGGGGCACACCCAGTGGCAGCTGTCCCTGTGTGTGAGTCTGTTAGTAGTAGTAGGGGTAGTGAAGATTGCTGCTGCTGCTGCCGTGTGATTCTATAGCCTAGGGGTACACCCAGTGGCAGCTGTCCCTGTGTGTGAGTCTGTTAGTAGTAGGGGTAGTGATGATTGCTGCTACTACTGCCGTGTGTTCCTATAGCCTAGGGGCACCCCCAGTGGCAGCTGTCCCTGTGTGTGAGTCTGCTGTCAGTAGTAGTAGTAGTAGGGGTAGCGATGATTGCTGCTACTACTGCTGTGTGATCCTATAGCCTAGGGGCACACCCAGTGGCAGCTGTGCTTGTGTGTGTCTGCTGTCAGTAGTAGTAGTAGGGGTAGCGATTGCTGCTACTACTGCTGTGTGTTCCTATAGCCTAGGGGCACCCCCAGTGGCAACTGTGCCTGTGTGTGAGTCTGCTGCCAGTAGTAGTAGTAGCGGTAGCGATGGTTGCTGCTGCTACTACTGCTGTGTGTTCCTATAGCCTAGGGGCACACCCAGTGGCAGCTGTCCCTGTGTGTGAGTCTGCTGTCAGTAGTAGTAGGGGTAGTGATGATTGCTGTTGCTACTGCCGTGTGATCCTATAGCCTAGGGGCACACCCAGTGGCAGCTGTGCTTGTGTGTGTCTGCTGCCAGTAGTAGGGGTAGCGATGATGATTGCTGCTACTACTGCTATGTGATCCTATAGCCTAGGGGCACACCCAGTAGCAGCTGTCCCTGTGTGTGAGTCTGCTGTCAGGAGTAGTAGGGGTAGCGATGATTGCTGCTGCTACTACTGATGTGTGATCCTATAGCCTAGGGCACCCCGAGTGGCAACTGTCCCTGTGTGTGAGTCTGCTGCCAGTAGTAGTAGCGGTAGCGACGATGTGCTGGATTGTTTTCCCTGTCTGTGTGTCTGTCCCGTGTGTTTCAGGAGTTGGCCATCATGCCTCGGCTGTTGCTGCTTGTGCTGGTGGTTCGGCCTGCACTGATGGAGGTGTTCACATCAATAGGTGACGCACGTGCAAACACACACACGCACACACACGCACACACACACGCACGCAAACACGCACACACGTAAATATGCACGCAAACACGCACACGCACGCAAACACGCACTCAAACAAGCAGACACGCAAACACACACGAACATGCACATACGCACACAAACACGCACACAAACACGCACGCACACAAACACGTGCACAAACACGCATACACAAACACGCACACACAAACACAAACACACGCACGCACACACAAACACGCACGCAAACACGCACGCACACACAAACACGCACGCAAACACGCACGCACACACAAACACGCACGCAGACACGCACACAAACACGGACAAACACGCACGCACACACGCACACAAACACGCACACATGCACGCACACAAACACGCACGCGCACACACAAACACGCACGCAAACACGCACACACAAACACACGCATGCAAACACGCACGCACACACAAACACACGCACGCAAACACGCACGCACACACAAACACGCACGCAGACACGCACACAAACACGGACAAACACGCACACACGCACACAAACACGCACGCACACACGCACACAAACACGCACGCACACACACGGACACACAAACACGCACGCAAACACGCACGCACACACAAACACGCACGCACACACGCACAAACACGCACGCACACACACACGCACGCAAACACGCACACACGTAAATATGCACGCAAACACGCACACGCACGCAAACACGCACTCAAACAAGCAGACACGCAAACACACACGAACATGCACATACGCACACAAACACGCACACAAACACGCACGCACACAAACACGTGCACAAACACGCATACACAAACACGCACACACAAACACAAACACACGCACGCAAACACGCACGCACACACAAACACGCACGCAAACACGCACGCACACACAAACACGCACGCAAACACGCACGCACACACAAACACGCACGCAGACACGCACACAAACACGGACAAACACGCACGCACACACGCACACAAACACGCACACATGCACGCACACACGCACACAAACACGCACGCGCACACACAAACACGCACGCAAACACGCACACACAAACACACGCACGCAAACACGCACGCACACACAAACACACGCACGCACACACAAACACGCACGCAGACACGCACACAAACACGGACAAACACGCACACACGCACACAAACACGCACGCACACAAACACGCACGCACACACACGGACACACAAACACGCACGCAAACACGCACGCACACACAAACACGCACGCACACACGCACAAACACGCACGCACACACACAAACACGCACGCACACACGCACACACAAACACGCACACAAACACGCACGCACACACGCACGCACACACGCAAACACGCACACACAAACACGCACACACAAACACGCACACGCACACACAAACACGCACACACAAACACGCACACACAAACACGCACGCACAAACACGCACGCACAAACACGCACACACAAACACGCACACATGCACACACACACGCACACAAACACGCACACAAACACGCACACAAACACGCACACAAACACGCACACGCACGCACACACACACAAACACGCACAAACACGCACACACACGCACACACAAACACGCACACGCACACAAACACGCACACAAACACGCACACAAACACGCACACAAACACGCACACAAACACGCAAACACGCAGAAACGCACAAACACGCACACACAAAACAAAGACAAAGGTCCCTTGTGTAGCCTTTAACAGACTGTCGGGGCAAGCGCTGTTAGCCGGATTTCTTTTTTTCGAAGGTAAATCATCGAAAACGTAAAATTAAGCATGGGCACGCGAGCACAGCCACCTTGTTTCTTCAAATTTATCTATGAACATCATTGTTTTTGGTTTTTTTATGACCGGGAACCAAGGTGGGTTGGGGAGGGGGGGTCCAGGCTGCTGCAGTAAGCGGCAGAGGTCGCAAACGGGTTTTGATTCCTTACCCGTACCCGGCCGCACCAGGGTCGCCAACGGGTACCCGTACCCTACCCAATACCCGGCTACCCGTACTCGGCCGGGTACGGGTAGGGTACGGGTATCGAGTACCCGATTGCGACCTTTGGGATGAAGCCATGTTGCAGGCGCGGGTGGGTTGATTCTAGGAACTTGAATTGTGAGAAGAGACAAGACGTTGGGAAATGAGTGACAAACGGCGACTCACCAGTGACTCACGGCCTACCCGTACCCGGCCGCACCAGGGTCGCAAACGGCTACCCGTACCTGTACCCGGCCGGGTACGGGTAGCCGGGTATCGGGTAGGGTACGGGTTTCGGGTACCCGGTTGCGACCTCTGGTAAGCGGTTAAGAACCACTGCTCCAGATGATGTACAATACAGGGTGATTCAAAACAATGTTTTAATGCTTACATGGCGACTATCGGTTTTTTATAAATGGAAAAATAACAGATAATAATACTCCAAAGCTGCAGACGCAATAACGAATGTCACGATAATTGTTTCTATCTGGCAACAAAACTGACACCTTTTGTTACAAGGAGTCATGTTTGCATAGACCACAATACCTGCAGTCATAATGCAAACAAAAAACACAACTCTGATAATATATGCACTGTCCTTGAAGTTAAAAGCTGTCTCGGGTGTGGACCAATCAACTTCAAGGACAGTGCCTACATTATCAGAGTTATGTTTTTTTTTATTTGCATTATGGCTGCATGTATTGTGGTCTATGCAAACATGACTCCTTGTAAAAAAAGGTGTCAGTTTTGTTGCCAGATAGAAGGGTAAAAAAACAATTATCATATTTTTTACTGGCAAATGAGGTTTCAATGGTGTCAATGCTTACCCCAAGCTCTCATACTCTGATGGTGCATTGTCTTTGAGTTGTGCACCTTTTGGCGTCATCTGGTCCAACACCATGTGAGACTAGGCTCTAAGAAAAGCTGTCTTGGGTGTGGACCAATCAACTTCAAGGACAGTGCATACATTATCAGAGTTATGTTTTTTGTTTGCATTATGACCGCAGGTATTGTGGTCTATGCAAACATGACTCCTTGTAAAGAAAGGTGTCAGTTTTGTTGCCAGATAGAAGGGTAAAAAAATCAATTATCATATTTTTTACTGGCAAATGAGGTTCCAATGGAACGAATGTCACGTTAATAACTTCAAAAAGTCGAAAAAGTCTCCCCGCCTGTTTCGCCATCTTCCCCAGGTGGTCTCCTGAGCCCGGAGGCACATTCCTCGTGGCTGTCGTTGCTGATTCTCAGAAGCTTGAACACATTTTTTGTTTAAGCATCCTGTACATCTCTGTGTGTCTTGATTTAAAGCTTTCGTCACTGCAGGGATTCATTTTCATGGTTCTTTCGGTAAAGTCATCACGTAGAAGGGAAATAATAAAATAAAATAATATAAAACAATAAGAAATTCTCACGACGTTTCGACTGCAACACAAGAAATCATCATCAGGTGTGAAATCCACGCCAATAATTTTTTTTTTCAAATTTTCTTGCTGTGGATTTCACACCTGATGATGATTGCTTGTGTTGCAGTCGAAACGTCGTGAGAATTCTTATTGTTTTATATTATTTTATTTTATTATTTCCCTTCTACGTGATGACGTTACCGAAAGAACCAAGAATATGAATCTCTGTGTGTGTTTGTGGAGTTGAGTGGACTTGCCGATGAGCGGTACCAGCGGTGTCAAGATCGGCCTCTGTGGAGGAGGCTCGTGAAGGACGCTGCTACTGGGCAGTGCCAGGCTAGGTGCACAGTGAGGCTACTGGGCAGTTGGAGGCAGTCGCCCTCCAACAACAACGGGGGGCGGAGGAGCGACGCTCACAACAACGAGCGGAGCGGCGGGTGGCTAAAGCACAGCAAGTTGGCACAGTAGGGGGCACAGGTGGTGCATCAGCCGGTCATCTCGGTCTGGACGACACGGCCATCATGAACCCGGCCACCCGTGTGTAGCAAGCAAGCCGCACCCGCTCACTCACTCATTCACTCAGCTTTCATTCACTCAGCTTGCACTCATTCACTCAGCTTACACTCACTCATTCACTCACTCAGCTTTCATTCAGTCACTCATCCACTCACTCATTCACTCGCTCATTCACTCAGCTTACACTCACTCATTCACTCACTCAGCCATCATGAACCCGGCCACTGGTGTGTAGCAAGCAAGCCGCACCTGCTCACTCATTCACTCACGCAGCTTTCATTCAGTCACTCATTCACTCACTCATTCACTCAGCTTTCATTCACTCACTCATTCACTCGGCTTTCATTCACTCACTCATTCATTCACTCAGCTCTCATTCACTCACTCACTCAGCTTTCATTCACTCAGCTTACACTCATTCACTCACTCAGCTTTCATTCACTCAGCCATCATGAACCCGGCCACCGGTGGGTAGCAAGCAAGCCGCACTCACTCACTCATTCACTCACTCAGCTTCCACTCGCTCACTCATTCACTCGCTCACTCATTCACTCAGCTTACACTCACTCACTCAGCTTTCATTCACTCACTCATTCATTCACTCGCTCACTCATTCACTCAGCTTTCATTCACTCAGCTTACACTCGCTCACTCACTCGCTCACTCAGCTTACACTCACTCATTCACTCGCTCACTCATTCACTCAGCTTTAATTCACTCAGCTTATACTCGTTCATTCACTCATCTTACACTCACTCACTCATTCACTCAGCTTTCATTCACTCACTCATTCACTCACTCAGCTTACACTCGCTCATTCACTCGCTCATTCACTCGCTCATTCACTCGCTCATTCACCCGCTCACTCATTCACACTCAGCTTACACTCGCTCATTCACTCAGCTTTCATTCACTCATTCACTCAGCTTTCATTCACTCAGCTTACACTCGCTCATTCACTCGCTCACTTATTCACTCAGCTTACACTCACTCAGCTTACACTCACTCAGCTTACACTCACTCACTCATTCACTCGCTCATTCACTCACTCAGCGTTCACTCACTCAGCTTACACTCGTTCCTTCACTCAGCTTAGACTCACTCATTCACTCAGCTTAGACTCACTCATTCACTCAGCTTACACTCGCTCATTCACTCATTCACTCACTCATTCACTCACTCATTCACTCAGCTTACACTCGCTCAGCTTCCACTTGCTCACTCATTCACTCACTCATTCACTCACTCAGCTTAAACTCACTCATTCACTCAGCTTACACTCGCTCATTTACTCAGCTTACACTCATTCACTCACTCATTCACTCAGCTTACACTCGCTCACCCACTCGCTCACCCACTCACCCACTCACTCATTCACCCACCCACTCACCCACTCGCTCACCCACTTGCTCACCCACTCGCTCGCTCACCCACTCGCTCGCTCACCCACTCATTCACCCACCCGCTCACCCACCCGCTCACCCACCCGCTCACCCACCCGCTCACCCACCCACTCACCCACTCGCTCACCCACTCGCTCACCCACTTGTTCACCCACTCGCTCGCTCAACCACTCGCTCGCTCACCCACTCATTCACCCACCCACTCACCCACCCGCTCACCCACTTTCTCACCCACCCGCTCACCCACTCACTCGTTCACCCACTCGCTCACCCACTTGCTCGCCCACTCACCCAGAGCTGCGGTTTGTCTCCGTCTCCCACTTACCCAGAGTTCCTAGCGAACATATCTGCCCAGCGTCTGTGGCTGCCCACCGAGGAGGACGTCAACGGGGCAGCCAAGGCTCTGATGCGTCTACAGGACACCTACAGACTGAGCACGCGCGACATCGCAGATGGGAACCTACCAGGTACTCACTCACAGAGATACTCACAGAATCACAAAGAGACTCACTCTCTGAGACATTCTATGGATGTGGCTGCTACAGCCTAGGCCGGGTCTCAGAACCTGAGTCTCTTAATCTCTAAACCCTGAGTCTCTAAGTCTCTAATTCTCTAAACCCTGAGTCCCTGAGTCTCTAAGTCTCTAAACCCTAATTCTCTGAGTCTCTAAACCCTGAGTCTCTAAGTCTCTAATTATCTAAACCCTGAGTCCCTGAGTCTCTAAGTCTCTAAACCCTAAGTCTCTGAGTCTCTAATCCCTGAGTCCCTGAGTCTCTGAGTCTCCAAACCCTGAATTTCTAAACCCTGAGTCTCTAAACCCTGAGTCTCTAAACCCTGAGTCTCTAATCCCTGAGTCTCGAAGTCTCTAAACCCTGAGTCTCTAAACCCTGAGTCTCTAAACCCCGAGTCTCTAAACCCTGAGTCTCTAAACCCTGAGTCTCTAAACCTTGAGTCTCTAAACCCCGCGTCTCTAAACCCTGAGTCTCTAAACCCTGAGACTCGGAGTCTCTAAACCCTGAGTCTCTAATCCCTGAGTCTCTAAACCCTGCGTCTCTAATCCCCGAGTCCCTGAGTCTCTAATCCCAGAGTCTCTAAACCCCGAGTCTCTAAACCCTGAGTCTCTAAACCCTGAGTCTCTAATCCCTGAGTCTCTAATCCCTGAGCCCCAGAGTCTCTAATCCCTGAGTCTCTAAACCCTGAGTCTCTAATCCCTGAGTCTCTAATCCCTGAGTCTCTAAACCCTGAGTCTCTAAAACCTGAGTCTCTAAACCCTGAGTCCCTGAGTCTCTAAACCCTGAGTCTCTAATTCCTGAGTCTCTAATCCCTGAGTCTCTAAACCCTGAGTCTCTAAAACCTGAGTCTCTAAACCCTGAGTCCCTGAGTCTCTAAACCCTGAGTCTCTAATTCCTGAGTCTCTAATCCCTGAGTCTCTAAACCCTGAGTCTCTAATTCCTGAGTCTCTAAACCCTGAGTCCCTGAGTCTCTAAACCCTGAGTCTCTAATTCCTGAGTCTCTAATTCCTGAGTCTCTAATCCCTGAGTCTCTAAACCCTGAGTCTCTAATTCCTGAGTCTCTAAACCCTGAGTCCCTGAGTCTCTAAACCCTGAGTCTCTAATTCCTGAGTCTCTAATCCCTGAGTCTCTAAACCCTGAGTCTCTAAACCCTGAGTCTCTAATCCCCGAGTCTCTAAACCCTGAGTCTCTAAACCCCGAGTCTCTAAACCCTGAGTCTCTAATTCCTGAGTCTCTAATCCCTGAGTCTCTTAAGTCTCTAAGTCTCTAATCCCTGAGTCTCTAAGTCTCTAAACCCTGAGTTCCTGAGTCTCTAAACCCCGAATCTCCGAGTCTCTGGACCCCGTAACCCTTCCCCTCCCCACCCCGCCCCACCCTCACCCACCGTCTCTCTCCCTGTGTGTGCGCGCACGTCCAAGGCACGATGCATCGTGACGCTCTGTCTGCTCGCGACTGCTACGACCTGGGCCGCGTCGCCTACACGGAGGGCGACTACCGGCACACGCAGCTGTGGATACGGCAGGCGCTGCGCATGATGCACCGATGAGGAGGAGGAGGAGGGGAGAGACGTGGGGAGGGGGCGGAGGGCGGAGAAGCGGAGGAGACACCGGGGGGAGGAGGATCGGCGGTGGAGGGGGTGGAGTGGCTGACGGGGGCGGCGGTGGTGGATGAGGTGGACGTCTTGGACCACCTGAGCTTCGTGGCGTTTCAGCAGGGCAAGACGGAGGAAGCGTACACGCTGACGAAGCAGCTGCTCAAGCTGGGTACGAGTGATGGGGGGGGTGAGCGGGTGGGTGAGCGAGTGGGTGAGCGGGTGGGTGAGCGGATGGGTGAGCGGGTGGGTGAGCGGGTGGGTGAGCGAGTGGGTGAGCGGGTGAGGGAGCGAGTGGGTGAGTGAGTGGGTGAATGCGCTAGTGAGCGAATGAGTGGGTGAGCGAGTGAGCGAGTGAATGAGCGAGTGGATGAGCGGGTGAATGAGGGAGCGAGTGGGTGAGCGAGTGGGTGAGCGAGTGACGAGTGGGTAAGCGAGTGAATGAGTGAGTGAATGAGCGAGTGAATGAGTGAGTGGCTCAGCAGGTGAATAAGCGAGTGGGTGAGCGAGTACGTGAGCGAGTGAATAAGCGAGTGAAAGAATGGGCGAGTGGGTGAGCGATTGGGTGAGCGGGTCAATGAGCGAATGTGCGAGTGAGTGAGTGAATGAGCGAGTGGGTGAGCGAGCAAGTGAATGGGCGAGTGGGTGAGCGATTGGGTGAGCGGGTGAATGAGCGAATGTGCGAGTGAGTGAATGAGCGAGTGGGTTAGCGAGTGATAGAGCGAGTGGGTGAGCGGGTGAATGAGGGAGCGAGTGGGTGAGTGAGTGGGTGAGCGGATGAATGAGCGAGTGGGTGAGTGAGTGAATATGCGAGCGAGTGAGTGAGCGAGTGGGTGAGCGAGTGATAGAGCGAGTGTGTGCATGGCAGCTGTACCGTTACCACCTTGACCTCTGTGGGTTACACCACGAGGTCAGGTGGGCTAGTTCTGGAATGTGTCTGTGTAGAAGGGGAGGCTGCCACATCTATCACCCCATCTCACCCCATCTCTCACCCCATCTCACTCACCCCATCTCCCTCCTCACCACCACCACCTCCTCCCAGACCCATCTCACTCTCTCTCCCCGTCTCTCTCCCCATCTCTCTCCCCATCCCCCCAGACCCATCTCACTCTCTCTCCCCATCTCCCCATCCCCGTCTCACTCTCTCTCCCCATCTCTCTCCCCATCTCTCCATCTCTCTCCCCATCTCTCTCCCCATCTCCCCATCTCTCTCCACATCTCCCCATCTCCCCAGACCCGTCTCACTCTCCCCATCTCTCTCCCCATCTCCCCATCTCTCCATCTCTCTCCCCATCTCCCCATCTCTCCATCTCTCTCCCCATCTCACTCTCTCTCCCCATCTCTCTCCCCATCTCCCCAGACCCATCTCACTCTCTCTCCCCATCTTTCTCCCCATCTCTCTCCCCATCTCTCTGCCCATCTCTCTCCCCATCTCTCTCCCCATCTCTATCCCCATCTCACTCTCTCTCCCCATCTCCCCATCTCCCCAGACCCGTCTCACTCTCTCTCCCCATCTCTCTCCCCATCTCCCCAGACCCGTCTCGCTCTCTCTCCCCATCTCCCCAGACCCGTCTCACTCTTTCCCCATCTCTCTCCCCATCTCCCCATCCCCAGACCCATCTCACTCTCTCTCCCCATCTCTCTCCCCATCTCTCTTCCCATCTCACTCTCTCTCCCCATCTCTCTCCCCATCTCCCCAGACCCGTCTCAATCTCTCTCCCCATCTCTCTCCCCATCTCTCTCCCCATCTCTCTCCCCATCTTCCCATCTCACTGTCTTTCCCCATCTCTCTCCCTATCTCTCTCCCCATCTCCCCATCTCACTCTCCCTCCCCATCTCTCTCCCCATCTCTCTCCCCATCTCCCCAGACCCATCTCACTCTCCATCCCCATCTTTCACCCCATCTCCCTCCCCATCTCTCTCCCCATCCGCAGACCCATCTCACGAGCGTGCCCAGGGGAACCTCGACTACTTCTCCCGTGCGCTCTCCGCCAAGCGCAAGGGCGACGACGAATATCACCTCCTCACCACCGGCATCCGCAGCGACTCATCCTCCTCCTCGTCGTCATCGTCATCCTCGAAGAGGAGGAGGAAGGACACGATGGGGGGAGAGAGACTCGGGGAGGAGGAGGAGGAGAAAGTGGAGGTGGAAGAGGAGGTGGATGAGGAGGAGGTGGACGATGGGAAGAGTGCAAGCTACATGAAGCTGTGTCGGGGAGAGGGGATCAAGATGGTGAGTCGGGGGGGTAGGCGACGGACGACCTCACGGCTCCCTCCGTGCCTCCCTCCCGCTCTTCTCCGCGTCATCTCTCTTGTCCTCCACGTCTCCCTCTGTGTCTCCCTCTCCCTGTGTCTCTCTGTGTCTCTCTCGCTCACTCTCTCGCTCTCTCTCCCGCTCACTCTCTCGCTCACTCTCTCGCTCACTCTCTCGCTCACTCTCTCGCTGACTCTCTCGCTCACTCTCTCGCTCACTCTCTCGCTCACTCTCTCGCTCTCTCTCCCGCTCACTCTCCCGCCCACACTCTCGCCCGCTCTCTCGCCCGCTCTCGCCCGCTCTCTCGCTTGCTCTCTCGCCCGCTCTCTCGCTCACTCTCTCGCCCGCTCTCTCGCTCACTCTATCGCTCTCTCGCTCACTCTCTCGCTCACTTTCTCACTCTCTCGCCCACTCTCTCGCCCACTCTCTCGCTCACTCTCTCGCTCACTCTCTCGCTCACTCTCCCGCTCACTCTCTCGCTCACTCTCTCGCTCACTCTCTCGCTCACTCTCTCGCCCACTCTCTCGCTCACTCTCTCGCTCACTCTCTCGCCCACTCTCTCGTTCACTCTCTCGCTCACTCTCCCGCTCACTCTCTCGCTCACTCTCTCTCGCTCTCTCTCCCGCTCACTCTCCCGCTCACTCTCCCGCTCACTCTCTCACTCACTCTCTCTCGCTCACTCTCTCGCTCACTCTCTCGCTCACTCTCTCGCTCACTCTCTCGCCCACTCTCTCGCTCACTCTCTCGCTCACTCTCTCGCTCACTCTCTCGCTCACTCTCTCGCTCTCTCTCCCGCTCACTCTCCCGCCCGCACTCTCGCCCGCTCTCTCGCCCGCTCTCTCGCCCGC
>NW_027613922.1:0-32005 GCF_965212315.1 Lampetra planeri
CCCCCCCCCCCCAAAAAAAAAAAAAAAAATAAGGACAGGGCAGAGCTTGACAAGGCAGCAGGGGTAAACCAAGGCAGGGGAATTCACACAAAAAAGAAACTACATGACACAGCAAACCGACAACCTAAATGGGGAATGCACAAACGAAACCCACCACCACGGCAGTGAGCTGCTGCCTGGACTCCAACACCTGTCAAAGAGACTGACTCCCCTCGCTGCAGGGGGAGCAATGTGTTTGTTCGCTGACAGCTGTGCACCAAGCCATTAGAGACAAACAACAGTGACTCACCAAGGGAGACAGGAAGCGACGACACCCGGCCCAGCACCAGTCCCAACCGTCCTGCCGCACACCAACACTAGTGTTACTAGTGCGCACACGACGCCGATTGGGCACCTGGATGGCGAGGACATACAGGCAAAGTGCCTTACCTTTTGCGGCCAGGTTTTTGTGTAAACGCACACATTGCTCCCGCGCTCCCCCCCTGACCGCAGCCACCGCGCGCTCTCCTCACCCCAAAACAGACGTCACGTGCGGTCAGGCACCGGCTGATATAAATGCGCACGATGCCACCCGGCAGCGACGCACAATACCACAGTGCCATACGGTGTCCGGGAGGTTCATTACATCACACGGCCACATCTAGTAAATAATGATGATAATGATAAGAAAAGAGACGTCACGTCTATATTGAACAAGGTCATTTCAACAAATATACCTCAAATACATTTTTTTAAAAATCCAACTCACCTCTTGATACTTCAGCTGGTGAACATGCTGATGTCAACCCACAGAAACAATCAGCTTGTCTCAGATGTCAATATATACACAGTGACCTCTTCTACTATACAAGGAGTCATGCATCAAATGAACAGAGCATTTACAGTGGTTATCTTTTAAACACAGACACTCACACTTTAGACTGCTGAGAGCCTAAATTCACAGGACATTCACTGCAAAGAAGTGTGTTTTCATGCTGTCATCTGGCTCACATTATGCTACCATTAATATAGTATGTGTTGTTCTGGCTACACGTCACTTCAAAATCTTCTCCATTTCTCTCGTTTTTAGGAATAGAGTTAATAGTAAACAGAAGTGAATGTTATGAGCTTATATATTATGCTTACATAGTATTATTATTACTTCTTGTGGAGAAGACGGCAGTGAGACAGCTGATGCGGTAGCTTTTTCCAGTAAAGCTCATATAGTTTGAGAGCTCAGCTACCTGCCACCTCATATGTGCTGAAGCAGAGAGTTGTGGCACTTCAGATTGTCTCAATCACAGCTCCGCACATTTACATACATACATGAACCAGAATCAACATACACACGTAGACAGACGCATATCACATTTTCTGTATCGCAAACATACACACTCATTCCGACAGAGACTAGGCTCTTAAATGCTGATAGAAGCTGTAATCTATATGTATTCTTTTATTTATATGTATATATATAAATGTAATGAATGTAAGCATATGTTACATTATTAACATCAAGGACAATAAATTCAATCTCATCAACAAATTGATAAATCCTGTAAAGCTAATAGAGGTACAAAACAAAGTACAGTGGACCACAAAACATGATGACATTAGGGCTTCAGAGACGATTTTGTATTGAAACTGTTACAGACCGACAACGAACTGGTGTGAGTAACATTCACAGGAAGGCACAAGAACAGACACAGGCACTGAGGGACTAGTACGGTCACAATGGAGCACAACTGGTTAAAATTTGAGGGCACAAGATTTATGTACATATTACACCTTGAAATGTGTCATATAACCTTTAGCATTATTTGCTTTTCTTTACATCTTATAGTGTATTATTTTCAAACAAAGTGGATCATCATTTGAGAAGGCAGGCTGATGCGGCGGAGTCTCAATTCTCTGCGGGAGTCTCTTTGGCAGCCGCTGCAGCTGAAAGGAAGCAAAGATCAGTGACTTAGTTGTCTACAGTACTTTCCATATCATCTGCATAATCAAGTCACTTTCTTCTGTCTGTCTTCCGTTCATTCTTAGCTTATTCATCGAAAGAAATTCAAGAGCCACATCCATTCTTTTTTTACATTGACAATGTTTACATCTGAAATGTGGTGGTATACAGTAATACAGCTCTATTATACCACCACATTTCAGATGAAGAGTATTTTATTTACTCTTTATATTTGGCTTTTTTCAAACTTTTACGTTGGCTTATGCTTTTTTAATAAGCAGATATACAAATTCAGTGATTAAAACGTGTGGCTTTATGCTTCTCCTGCTTTGTCATCATGACCATTGAAAACAAGTGATTGGAGGCCAGTTTGTTCTTTTCAAGACAAGGAACAAGACAGGAAAAGATGAACTTTTTTTCAATGGATGTAAACATATGTGGGAAATCAGAAGAAATGACTGTAACATGGCATTTTTCTTAGACTCATACAGCTGTGACAGTGCAGGCATACAGAGTGTATAGAACCCCTCTCTTCATCTATTAAACTCAGTCACACACGCTAACAGAGTAGAAAGTTGCATCTTACTCTTCGAGATAATGAGGCTTCCCTCCTGAGCCTCCTCATCTCCAGGGGCCCTGTTGAGGAAGTATAGCCATAGGTCGTCATAGTAACCACATTCCACTGTATGGCCAAATTAAGCTCTTATACATACTATTTGGATTTTTGCTTTTTTTCACTCAGAGGGAGCCATACCTGGGCTTCTGGGTCATGCTGCAGCGACATCGTCGACCTATAAAAATGAAAACCAACGTGATCAAGCGGTGACATGTTATTGTCTGTATCATCACTTACAATACACAGAAATATATTTAGATGAATTAAACAATGTGACAATAAGTGTGTGACACTAACATAGTGAGGACATCTTTAATCAACATTAACCCACATTCGAAGAGACTGACTTACTGAGAATGAGGAGAATACCCAGTGTAAACAATACCACAGCCAATGCCAATCCACAAATCCTTAGGCTCTCATAGTCTGCAGAGCAAGTTGTTAATGTTAATGAGCAGAATGGGAAGTTTAGCACGGTACTGTGTCTTTTTCATAGCTGATGTTAAATAAAAACATAGGTTGTTTTTGGACTTACCATAGACAAAAGCATTTTCAACATTCTTTTCACCATCTATGATAACACAAGAGACAAAATACAACCAGCGAACATGTTACAACATTCGGGTCTGTTTAGAAGATGCTGAAAGCGTCCATGTCTGTGACAACCGCCAAAAGGAACAAGTACATTCGCACCAGTGAACACACTTTCATGATAAAGTAATTGAATCTGTTACTGCTTGTTTGACACCAGATCACTGGAGGAAGGGTACAGGCTCTAAGCAGAAACCCAAAACACTGATATCTGTGAGTCGAGGGTACTCACCCTGTGCACTGGGGTCTGCTACAGCTAAACAAAGAGAGGATGTGATCAGTCAAGGAGGGAAAGAACACAACACAGGAATGAAATGTCTGTCTGATCCTTTAGTATACTTCATGTTTCACTTCACTGCCCCCCTTTGGACAATCCATGTGCTTGCATGTGTGTGTGTGTGTGTGTGTGTGTGTGTGTGTGTGTGTGTGTGTGTGTGTGTGTGTGTGTGTGTGTGTGTGTGTGTGTGTGTGTCTTACCAGCTACACACACCAGAAGTGAAGAGAGGAAAACCAAAATAGTTCCCATGGCAACTGGTGACATAGAGTAATAAAGGAGATGTGAAACAGACTGAAAAATATACAGTGCACCTTTAAATATTTTCCTCAACAACCTCTATCTGACCCAAGTTTTAGGATAGCTCCATAAAGATTTTTGTTTTTCTTTTTTTCTAAACGAGGCTTTTCTCTATCTGCTGATTTTTTTTAAAGCAGGGCCTTGCTTATCTTTCTTTTCCTTTAATTTGGGGACATGTGAGTCATTGAATAGTATAATGTCCAAGCCTTCACATTCCCATGGTCTGATATTTCACCAAATCATGGCTTGAGCACATCTATGTGGGGAAGAATGAGTCATAACAAAAGCCTGAATTAGCCTTCAAATTCTCTAGTGCAAGAAAAAGTACAACCGTGTATTATTTGTCAGCCTTATGAGGAGAATAAAGAATTATCACAACAACCAAGTCTTTAAAACAATCTGAAAAGAGTCTGTGAGATAGATGTATCACCTAAAACATTACTGAAAACAACTCCTCAGCAGTTACATACACAAATCACAAAAAAACTCTTTGACAAACAATGCAAGCAAGTTGCCTGCAGTTTAACCCAGCAAGATACCACGACCTGGATGACTGAGAACCTTCACAGACACAATGCAAGGAAGTACTCAGACTTGATGAGTCTGAACATCTGTCCATCTTCATCCATTTATATCAATCTATCCATTTGGCTGTTTGTCTGGAACTGTAACAGGAAGACAAGACACAGTGCACTTAAATCATAAGTCAATTAGACTGAAGCATTCCTGCAGAGTTGCTATTTGAGCGCTAGTCCTCATTTGATTTGTGAATCGTAATACGGAGCAACACGTTGCTTACTAGGAGATTCTGAAGTGAAACAAAATGACAGCTGAGGAAACAAGCTTCAAGCTTCAAACTCTGAACAGTTTGTCCCCTTAAAAAATGTTTTGTTGAGATGCTTTGTTCTTGATCCTTCATAAACATCGTGCTATATTTTGTGTTTTTAATGCATTTAAAAAAGATGCAGTCAGATTGGAGCTAATATGGTGTTTGTTTTGCCCTGACCGTTGGTGCACTCTGTCACCTTACAGCAAGAAGGTTTTTGGGTTTGAATGGTCCTCCTCTCACAGACATGAAACATACAGTCAAATTAACACGAGACTCTACATTGCCCAAAGGTGTGAAGCCCCTGTACAGCCCTGTGATTGACCAGGGACCTTCCTGCTATGGGGCAACGGGGCTAACCACCACATCACCGTGGCACCCTGGTAAGGGTTTCACATAAGACAAAGCAGACAAGGTCATTCACAAATTTCCACTACGCCTCATTCAAATGCTTACAGTTTTCGTTTTTCAGGGGACCACACCCCACCAACACCTCGACTTAAACAAATATGATAAATATATGTGAATTTCAGGATGCTGTTAGGGCACAGACATTCATTTTAGGGCCATATGCCAGAGTTCTTTCTTCCTGGTTACACACGACAACACAATATGAGTCAGAAGGGTTATTTGTCTAGATTTGTCATATTACTATTTGTGCATCACTTAGGTGTTTCTCCATTAATAATGTTAAGTCCCACTGTCATTTCGAAATATTTCAAAAGAAAGGCAACAACAAATGGTGGATTTGATCGGGTCAAAGAACAGGACTCTGTCACCTCTGTAACTCTAATAGTGAAAACCAAACAGACAACCACATATAGGCTACCTGCCATCATAATGATGTCACATTGCCATGACAACAGTGTGCGTGATTCCATAGTGTCCAGTTATTTCCATGGTAACTGCCTCCGAATGAAATGAGGGCTTAATTAGAAGACACAGAGACAATGTTATGTCCACTTGAACACGGATGGGTGTGGCTCTCATCCTCGGAGAAGAGGATGCTCACATCCACACATAGAAACAAATGTCTCCACCACAGCACGACTACAACAGAGACAGACGTCTGAGCGCCTCTGCCATCTTTCACCCACAATTAACAACAGGCGCGATCTAATTCATACGAAACACATTCAGTCCATCAACCTGTGGCTCGTCTGATGGGGCAGAATAACAGCACGATCCCCCAGTGACACGGCAAACTGGTCACGATTTCCCTCCGAGAGGCTGTTGATCCGCGTGTTTTTGTGGTTCTCGTGATGAGCGCGAGCAGACACGCCCTCGTGCTGTGATCGATTACCGATAAATGACAAATAGTGATTCTGTCTGCTGCCATATCACACACACAAACACACACACACACACACACACACACACATCGGTTGACGTGAAAAAGGAAGAAATTAACTTTGGGTCAAAAGGAACGATTTTTGAAAGCTGAGAATTCTATATTAAATAATAATGATAATGATCATAACAAAGATGTCACGTCTATATTGAACAAGGTCATATCAAGAAATATACCTCAAATAAAACAAATTTTAAAAATACTTGCTCGTCAACTCACCTCTTGATACTCCAGCTGGTGAACACACTGATTTCAACCCACAGAAACAATCAGCTTGTCTCAGATGTTCTCATCTGTCAATATGTGCACAGTGTTCTCATGTACTTGTCCTGAAAAAAACGATGCGATGGGCAATGATGCGACTAGAGGATCAACTGCTACCTCCAAGCTTAAACCCCCCCCTCTCTCTTCCACTCTCTCTCTCTCTCTCATACACACACACACACAGACAATGCTGCCAGCTTCACAGTGACGATGAGGACAAATTAGTTTTATTTATTGTAATATTGTATTAATATTGCAATGATCCAGTGATGCACTCATCTGGCAATAGAAAATTATTTTTGGTCGACATGGCCAAAGCACATACATACCACAAATAGAAATCAAATGTTGAAAGAAAATTCACAGTGTATGTAACATCAGAGGTTTACGTGCACAGGCAACTCAATCAATGTGTCACAGTTCCTTCAACACAAACACACACTAAAGTGTCCTTTATTCCAATCGGTCACCAAAGAAAGGATGTGTCCCAAGAGGGAGACAGTCATAGATTATTTTAAGGAGCTTTGCTCTTAAATCCATTAAGAATATAAAAGAAATCAGAGTACAGTGAACTGAGTCGTATTGGCACAGACCACGTGCAGAAGGACCAGCCATCTTAAAAGTTTGATTTACATGAAGGTAAACATACGTACACTGTGTGACAATACGAGACAGGGGAAGAAAAGCAAGTGCATCAGATATCAATGATCGTCAGGTTGTGCGCACACACACACTGCTGCACATGTGCGTGAATACAAAATATGTGGGGGAAAAAGGGAAAGAAATTTGGCATTTTGTCATGCTGCTTCATCCAAACACACCATTTTATCCATCTGCAGTGTCTCTTCATTAACCCATTGGTCTGTATATATATATATATCCATCCATCTTTCTAAGAAAGCTTCATGTAGTGCAGAGTTCACTGGGCACCGCCAGCAGAGGACAAAGTGTCATCACGGCCGCTCTCGCTGTGGGAGATACAGAGACAGTTATACCTGTGGCACAAATCTAAACGCATCCTAACCACTGTCGGTCTAAACAAATGGACTCTCACCAGCATATTGCTGTAAATCCAGGGCAGAACACTGCTGACTTTGGTGTAAACGCCTGGCTTGTTTTTTTCACCACAGCCAGCTCCCCAGCTGGTGATTCCCACCAGGTACCAACGTTTGTCTCCCTCACAAACCAAAGGCCCACCGCTGTCACCCTGGAGGTTTCCATCCAGAGAGAGAACCGGGATGACGGTACATGCAAAGGGTTAAACGTTGTTTGGATGGAATCAGGTCAGTGCAGCTGGTCTCACCTGACAGGAGTCTTTGCCTCCACGCAGGTCTCCAGCACATAGCATGTTCTTTGTCACAGCCCCGCCATACACGCTGCGACTGTTACACACTTTGGGGTTAATGAGGCCTACATTGACCTCCATCAGATTTCTGGACACTTTTCCTGAAAAAAAATGTAAGCACGCTTTTTTTTTAGTTTTGTAAGTGTATTCATCGCCAGCGTCCTCTAAAATCCCCTTCAACTGATCTGGGGGTTTCAGGGTTGAGCACAACAAAAACAAAAGCACTTGATCGTTACCTCCTCGGTATCTATCAACACAATGGAACTTTGACACTAGCTATTGGCCACCCAAAGGATATGTTTTGTTTTTGCCTTGCTGTTGAAACAATGGAACAAAATGAAGACTGTGGAGGTATTCCAACCTGTTTCATGTACATGTACTGTAAATCACCGCTCCAACCTGTTTCACGTACATGTAAGTCCCCATTCCAACCTTTATTACTTTCCAACTGTTCCACTGTGTGACCGTCTCTTTGCTCGGAATATGTTTGTCTGACAGGTCTGACATGTCTATGTATGTGGTATGTGACCTATTTGTATGGGAGATTCAATCCAAAAAATGAATTCACCTCTACTTGGTCCGTCGCAGATGTCCTAAAACGTGCATGCATACTGTGATCTACCATGTCTTGGGTCATTTTTGACTGCTCCTCAACGGTGTTGTTGCTCACCTGTTCCTGCCTCAGTGGTTCCAAAGCCTGATGTCCAACATTTGGTGCCATCGGGAAATGGCTGTGCATAGAGTGGCAGACACGCGGGATGAACTTTATCTAGATAACAACAACAACAACAAGACCTAAAAATGACAACGTGTTGAAAACTAAATGTCCGTTGGTTCGTTCGTTCAGCTCCAGTTTGCCCCGGTTACAAGTCGTGGTCACGCTGGAGCTGATCCCAGCTGTCAATGGGTAAACGTCAGGGTTTACCCTGGACGAGTCGGCAGCTCATCACAGGACCACATGAAGAAAAGACAACCATTCACACACACAGTGACCGAAGAGAACAGAACAGAAAGATCCCAGGCCAGGAATCCAATCAGATAACTCAGTGTAACGTTCCTACCACTGAATGAGAGTCTAGTTGTAAGTTTGAGCAGGGCGACATCCAGGTCATTAGTCTTGCTGTTGTAGTTTTCATGCAGGATGATCTTCTCAACCTGGTAGGGCTCAGGTAGCTTGTCCAGAGATAACGCTCCGCCATAGACACGCCAGTTCCCCACAGAGAGCGCCTGGGCGCTGCCACTGCAGCACAGAATGAGGCTTTACAATCAAAACGACACTTTCTGTGTATTGCAATTCTGAAATGTGTCGTAATTTACGACGACTGCGCCACAAAACGAAAAACACTGAGATGACATTTACCTCGGGAAACAGTGGGCAGCAGTAACCACAAAATCAGGGGAGATCAGGACTCCTCCGCAGACGTGGGATCCTTTGTAGTGGAGTGACAACTGCCAAGGCCACTGACCAGCCTTGGCTATGCTGCCTCCTATGATCCGGGATGTGGACTGCTGACGGCCGCAATCTGTGCACAGGAAACACTGTAAAATCTAGAGGAACGTGAAAACAATACTGCTTCTAAACAAGTAAGTAGACTCTAGTGATACATTTTGTTTTCACAGTATATATTTGCCCTCTAGGCTCAGGTGTACTCACATCAAACTAGGGAATGTGTCAGTTTTATGAGACAGCAGTCAGACAGACAAGTATAGCAGGTGTAGCAGAAGACAGAGAACAGCTCTGACAATTTAGGTGAAGCCCTGATTGAAGTTGTGCTATGCATGTGTGCTAAAATAATATTCAGATTTATAATAGAATATGATTGAGAGAGTTACACCGTGACTTGTAACCAGAGGAGGAATGAATGAGAGAGTTGCATTTAGATTAGGATAAGCCTCCCGTGAATCAATATTTGTCAATATACAAACAAGAACAAAAATCTTTCTCTCTCCCTCTCTCCCTGTGTGTGTGTGTGTGTGTGTGTGTGTGTGTGTGTGTGTGTGTGTGTGTGTTTGTGGCACATGCAGGAACAGATGGTGTCTCCTTACCCACACACTGCAAGGAGATAATATCCTGGTTTGGACAGGAAGAACTGCAAAACGCCATAAACAGAGCAACACGTTATCCATGTTGAGTGGCACATTTCCACTGCTAATCGTGTTCTAAACACACAAACACGTCTGATACACAGAAGTACGTGTCATTCTACACTCAAGTGCTGCAAACGCCCCACGTCCTCCCCATGTGATGTGAACCGTTTCAACGATCACAATCTGCAGCTGAAAATCGATGTTGCCTGAGCCGCATTCTTTCAGGTAAAAACTGTGCATCAGGTTGAACGAGCCCAATTCATTTATGGGAATGATGGTACTCCTCAGACATCAGTGTCTAGTCTCTCTCAGTCAAGATTTGGTTAGACTTTGAACGAATGGAAGGAGCACAGCACTAGACAAACAATGACTATTGATTAGATACTTTATTTGTGTGTCAATTTGCATGTCAGAGGAGAAGGTTTTACACTGTTCAAAGGACATTTACCTGACTTTGACCTGACCCTGGATAGGCAAAGATGATTTGTTGGTCAATTCCAGAGTAGTCGAGTCCTGGGCATTCAGTTTTTTGCTGACATAGCCCCTGTAGATGAAGAATAAGACTCATCAGAAAGCAGAAGAGATAACTAATCCTTTTTGTTGTCTGAGGGGATGTGGAAACAAATTCTGGTTGTTTCACACTAAGGCACCCCAGAGGAACCAGAGGAGAATCAATTCCAGCCTTAACACACAGCAGCAGGTGAGGACAAATTAGAGGGATCTCAGCAGGTGATTTACAGGATGGAGATTGAAGCCCACGAGTTGTTTAGCTGACACTGAAATGGCCTCCGCTGAAATCACTTCACGACGAGGGCTGAGCGTGTTCTGAAAATAAATGTCCTCATGCTGTGAAAATGATTTTAAAGAAGCACATAAGAGAGGAAGATATTCATTACTTTCTGAAACCCAGCTGTGAACATGTCTTGTCGGCAAAGTTGTTGTCCCAGCCACTGTAGCAGACTGGAAGGAAGCGGCCATCTTCAGATGTCCTGACCAGCAGACTATTGCCACTTCCAAATCTCACTGGGGAAATGTGAAATAAGGAGCCATTTTTCTCTGTTCAGTCAAACATTTGCTATATTTCCACATATCATAAATGAATGCTGCTGGAAATGTGAATTTCTCTTGGAGACGAATAGTCTCCAAGATACAGATACAGATAGAAGTATCTATCTGTCTACCTGCCTCTCTTACCGGTAGCACGCAAACTCAAGCAGCTGTGTACTTTCTTTCTTATTCTGTCATACATCATAAGCAATTTAAGTGAACCGTTTCGAAACTGTTTTATTGTTGAAGTATTATTACAGAATATCTTATTGTATTGTTGAATATCTTGTGTGTCTACTTACCACATTCTGCTTCGTCGGAGCCCAGTTGGCAGTCCTTAATGCCATCACATACCACAGTGGTGTTGGGGCAAACGTCATTTATCTGCGTAGGCAGATTTTCATTTTGGTAGCCGTCATCCTTATCAGTGTAGATGATCACTGCCGTTGCCACCCTGGTACCATAATGCACTAGCAACGGGATGAAGGAGCGAGAATGACTGGCAGGGAACCATGTTTATCATCCTTCAAACTATAACATATCGTCAGTCTCAAAGCATAATTACTTAAAGTCCTGTTTCGTGAAATTGTGATATCTGCCCGACTCTAACTCTACTCCATTGTCTATATCCTCTGCCAATCAAAGCTCTTGTTACATTCCACAGTCACTATCTGCCTCAGTCATTTATTTGAGACTAAAATATGACTTGGGCCACATGCAACTCAAATATCAATAAAAATCGAATGATTATATTTCAATCATTATGTATTAAGTTTATCATTATGTATCATTTACATACTAAAAGACCACACAAAGCAGCATACTACAAATATTTTAAGTTTCTTATCATCACTCAATAATACAGGATATAAAGGATATAAAGATATAAATGTTCTCAATTTCAAACCCTGTTTTTTTTTTTTTACAACTTTTAGATCTCCCAGCATGGTACCAACCACAATTCCTACAGAGCACAGGGACTATGTCACCAGGCCACTTTGTATGCTGAAACTGTAGTTTAGTAAGCAAAATATATACCAGCAAATGAATATTCATAGATACGACTGATCTGTATGAGCAAAACACAATCTACCTCCAAGCCAGATGGCTATCCCCAGCAGAGCGAGCACCAGGATGACTCCCCCTGACCCTCCGTAACACTGGGCATTACTGTCACAGCACGCAGTTTTCTTCCTCTTACTGCTGGTGGCTGGATAGTAAAGAATCACAGACACATTCAATATATTTTTCCCAACTTGGGTGCTGTGGAAAACTTGCTGCAGCTACTAACATTTGCCTGAATGTGAGACATCGGGAGATGACACAGGTGGGGCACATTGGGCGATGTAATGCGGCTTGGAGTGGGGTTTTAGCCCTGGGCCCATGCCGTACACCTCCTCCTCATAGGACATGAGGGGGAGAGGTGTCGGCACTTCAGTGGAGTGGTAGGGAGGAGGGGGCTCGTTCTGTGAGAGAAAAGGCAGATTAGGAGGTTGTCACATGTCACATTTTATGTTATCTCGTGCCTGTGGAAAAACCAGCCTTCAGTTAATAACATCTGCTGACAGACAACAGACAAACAGGCAAATCTGTCGCATGCCTGTGTCATCCATTGTTCATGCAATCCTAACGCTGTTATCATGCCTGTGTTTAAGTCCACACCCAGGTAACAATCTTATACACAAAGACATCTGATGTTTCCTGGCATGCAGGTCTAACATTTCTCTAACATCTATCATTTTTTTATTCTTGCTATCTCCACTGATTCACAGGTTCCACTGCCTCGTTCCTCAGATAAATGAAGAGTGTTAACCCAATGACAGCACACAGGTTAGTCAGTCTCACCCTGGGTTGAGCTTTAACGTAGCATTTCCTTCTCTGTCGACACATCAGCTTGTCTGACACAATGACTTTAGGTACAACAAACAGGGATGTTGGCAGTGAAAACACATGATGTGAGAAGTGAATGAGAATCAGTGTTTACTTGAATAATTTGCTCGCCTTTAAATCAAGAGTGAAACTACTAAAAACTAAAAACTGCCCTACCCTTCCCGGTCCCTACGTGATATGTGGAGTGACGTTTGAGAGGAGGAAATCAGCTGAGCAAATGTTCATGAACGCAGAATAAAATGTCGGTAAACCTGTTTGAGCTCTGTTAACGACATCACTTGTTTGTAGTGTTACCGAAAGTGCTACTGCATGAGAAAAATATTTGTCACGAGTCATTGTTTTCTGTCAAAGATTTCCTATGAATGCATGGACAAACAGACACACACACTCACTGTAGTAAAGTCAGGATGTGATTAGTGAGTTTTCTCATGTGTCTGCATCGACATTCGTCAATTTCAGTGGAAACGCTTGCATGCGACACCTTTCACCAAGACACCTTTCAGAGACCAAATCAGTGTGTCAGCAGGACAAAAAAATATATTATTTCCAGTGGCCGACATTGACAGATTTACCATCACTTTAGCTTTTCCTTCATGGACAGGGAAAAAAATACTTTTGTTGGAAAAAGAAAAAAACTTCCTCTGTGGAGAAGACTGCTGGTCGCTGACCTAACAAAGGTGTTTCGTAAGGCTTTTTCTATGGCCTGCTGCTCATCTTTCAATGTTTGCCTACAGGCAGTTTACAATACATTTAATTGATGTTACATGGCTGAAAAAGAGTAGGCTCATCATATTTCACAGCAAAGTTTACATGGATCATCTTGCATCTGCCTTGTCATGGAAAATTACTGCACAATTATATGAGGATGGGCTCAAATGAGACTTGAAAGTATTTCCCCCATACAAACAATAGCAATGTAAATTCACACAGATATGTGATTTGTCTGTTCACACACTGTTACAACTACATTTATCTGTAACAAAAAGTGGCCAAAGCTTCCTCTCAAACCAAAACCATACCTAGAGTTCAGACATTCCTGAATATTTAACATACATTGTGATTTGAAAACCCTGGGAAATAACTTTGTCATCATTAACGTGGAAAAACATTCTCAAAATCAGGAGGACCGAGAAATAAAAGATGTTTGTTGGTATGTGCTCAGATTGTTTTGGAGTTAAACATGAACAACCCCATTCAATGACCCCACACACAGAGAGGAAACACTGCATCATTAACAGTCTAATTAGTCTTTATAAAAATGAAGAAAAAGAGGAGGGCGCATGTCTAGCAACACACTAAAAAGAACAAGAAAATACAGTATTACTAAGAAAGCGAGAGAAATAGAAATCATATAAAAATGACATAAAATAAAATAAAACATACCGGGTCATGCTTCTCCATTGAGATCACTAGTAGTACTAAAGATAACACAAAGACGAGTGTGGAGGTGAAAGCCTATGGGTGGAGTTTTTTCCAGGTAGTTTTGAGAACCTGTGTGCCCAGCAGGAAACACCTCCCCTGTCCCATTTCTTCCTGCTCGCCTTAGTGTGTTTGCAACTGACCTTCATCCAGCTATTCAGAGGTAAGTCTGTCTGCCCCCCTCCCACCCATCCATTCCTCTCTCAGTCCCTCATTCTTCTCCCCCATACAGACGGGAGGGCCCATGTGCACCAGTTTACCACCTGTCCGACCTGTTTCACAGCAGGAAGGCCCATTCATCCATCAGAGGTGACTGATGAGTTCCCGCTCACTTACAAAAGTGCTTAACCTTCCAAAACAATACATGTTACAATGAAATATATCACGTATCATTATAATGGCAATATACATGCAAAACACTTGTTGAGGTCCTTTAAGTCAGCTTCCTTCAGGCATTTTTTTTTAAATCCAAAAATGTTCAATTTTCTAAATTGAAAATTTGGAACTTCAACGCAAGCAGAATGAGAATTAGTAAAAGCTTAAAAAAAGGTTTTAGTTTTAGAAAAAAATGATTTAGTTGTAGTAAGGTGAGAGGCAGGGTTATTATAAATGTTTGTTTGGTCCGTGGTATTGTTTACAGAAAGTGTGTGTGTGATGACTCACCCTCACCTGGCTCTCTGCGTTTTTCTTGTGGCTTTCCATTGTTTCTGTGTAGGAGGAGATCCGGGGGGCAGAGATGCCTCCGTTGAAGTCTCTAGGTCACAAGACCAGGCAGCTATCGAAGAAATTGTAGTTTTCTTCATGGAAATGATGGAAATGAATGGAGGTTTAAACCCAAATATTACTGAAAAATAGGATTACACATTAAAGCACAAACCCAAGGGCCATATATGCAGGTTGGTCAGATGTACAATTACACAATTGTTTGAGTCCCTCGCTCGCACGATCTAGAAGCTACTGAGGAAATTGTAGTTCACTCCATAGAAATGAATGGGAGTTTAAACCCAGATATTAGTGAAATACTAAAAAAACATTGAAATTATGCCGGCCTTGATCACAACACAGAGGAGGTTCTTGTAACTGGTGACTTCAACAGCAAACACTAACACCAAACACACTACTTTTGCTTTGTTGTGAACCAAGAGTAGAGTAGACACCTTCTCCGTTCGTTTCATGATTGTTGAAAAATCACGATACATCTCTAGGAAAACACGCTCCATGCATGGGTATGTAGACGGAAGGAAAAAGGAAGTGACATAAACACGATGGGAATTAAATGAAACGTAAAGAAAACTCCAATCTGGTCTTCCAAAAAATATCAAGGATTTTTTTTTTAAAAAAGCATAATGATAAAAAACGCAATTTTGCTTGAAGTGTGGAAATAGATAAACTAATTAAGAAAAAACATATAGGACATACGTGGGAAAAGTAGGAAAAGTATGTGTATGTTGCCACCTTGTGGAATTTTGAGGTACAAACAACAATGGTGACTGCGAACACGCAAACACTCAATCAAGGGTCGTAGTTGTCTCATGCGGTTGGGATTTTACCAACACAATTACACTCGGTATAATTTGCTCTGGATTTGATTTATTTTATTTATAGAGTAACGGGGGATCGATATAAATGCATGCCACACTTTAGGAATTTAGGAATGGCTCTTATTTTTCTTTATTTGTAATACATGTTGGTTACATGAATCAATTCCTTCCACTTCACAATCACATATGCACTACTTTGACATTATTTACAGTCTGCTCAGTCTTATGTAACATATTAAAACAAGAGACGTGGACTATATAGCACTTCTAGGAATAAAAGATGTAGCAACAATGAAGTCAGTGAGCTGACAATATGTAGATTTAATTTTTTTAAAATGGTCCTATAGATGTTATAGTGATAGATTCGTGCACTGAGGACTTCTGAATGAAGACACCGAACGACTTCCAGAGTTGTCTCAAAGAAGATTTACACTGGAAACTTCTGTGGCGTTTCTGATCAAATTCCCGACGCGAGCTCCATTCAGCAGCAGAGCGAGAACGCCCAACGAGTACCGCGAGACAATGAGTTAGCGCGAGAGTCACGAGACGGCGCGTACAAACAACAAAAAAGAAGAAACAAACATTTCATGATCGATGCACTTCAAACAAGCCTGTAGATGTTAATGTATTATTCTTTTAAGACTTCATTATTGAGGTATAAAATGTGATACTGCGCTTCTCCACTTCTAGCTAAATCTTTCCTCGTCCATGTCTCGTGTCGTCTGACTTCCGCCGTACCCGTGGCTCTCCTACTACACACATTGTGACGTTGTGGTGTTTATTGTGAAAAATCCATTGCTCTTATTTTGAAAATAGACCGGATTCGCTGAGTTGTATTATGTGTCGTTTCCGGTCAACAGATCTGCTCTGTGTCTTCTCTCCGCAACCGCTTCGAGGGTTCCCCAGCACAGAGCCGGCTTTCCTGATAAGTGTATTCAGATAAATATGATCAATGGCAGTATGAGGCGAAAGAATTCCGTTTTCAGGCTCCATGATCTGCAGCTCGTTCAAAGGGGCGGGGCGACGCCGAGTCCCACATGCGCAGATCCCGGAAACGGTTTCTAGTGGTTCATCTCGCTCTTGAACCATCTCTGGCAGGCAGCCATGGAAACCAGTCTCCAATCGTCAAATACAGCGACACAGGATAAGCACTGACCAAGGATTCGGCAAAGGTATGAGCCTATAAAAAAAGAGGAGTTACGTGTATTTGACCAAGAAAAGCATGTCGACGTTTTCAGTTTTTTTCCTCCATATTTGCTCATTTCCTCCAACAGGGGGCGAAGCGAGCGGAGAAAAGCTGGAAAAGAAGATCCAGAGGTCTGAGTCAGCAGCAGCAGAAGCCCCAAACTGTTTCTCCCCTTCTCTCTGAACTTCCGTGGAGCTCTGCTCACTGTAAAATGTCGACTTCACCATGAGTTCAACCCGCAGTAAGTGACGTATCTTAGGACCACATCGAGAGAAACACCGAGGAGAAGCAGCAGCAGCAGCAGCACTGAACAAACCATCTCCAAGGTAAACTATCATCTCCATGACTCAACATGCTGCTAATGAAAAATGGATGTGGGTAACGTTCGTTCCACTAGCTAACAGTCCGTTTTCTCCTCTGTGGCGTTCAGCAGACACACAAACTGGGTTCGACCGTCTGCTGGCGAACAGTGGGTCTTCTTCTTAATTAGCTGACGTGATAAACAATAGGATTAAAACAGATTCATGGCTGGTGGGGGTTGGAATGAAGTATTTTACACAGATACACACAGAGAGAAAACGTGTGGGAACCTGGTATGTTACATTGGTCTATGAACACAGTAATAACACATTTCCAGGCTCCTTTCGTTTTCCCAACATCCCAGTAGTTCCCCAGTAGTTTGAGCTCTTCAGTTTTCAACCACCTATTTCAACACACTTCATTCACATTCACATTCGTGAAACACAGCCACTCATTATTTACTATAATTGGTAATATTCTCTTTAACACAGTTTTAGTTCTTCATCTATGAAATAGTCAGCCTAAAAAGAAAAAAACTAAATAAAATTGCCTCAAATTTAACGACATTGCGAGTTAGTCAGATATCACAGTTTGACCAAAATATAACTTGACGGTATGAAGTGTTATGATTTGATACCTATTTCTGTCAGCAAAAAGAAAATGATGACCAGCCATGATGATTTCAGACTGAAACAGTTGTCTCTCCATCTGTCTCTGCTCAGCAGAGCACACGCTCCTCTGCTAAACCTGGAGGCTTAATGTCCGTCCGAGTTTCAGGCATGAGTGTTCTTCCTCCCGTTCGAAAGGACCGCATCATCACACAGCTCCCTCAGGTAAGACCCTCGCTGAGAAACCTCACCTGAGAGAGGCTGTATCAGTAAAGTTTCATCCTGTCTCATAGTGTTTCAGGAATGAGGCAGCGCTCCACACGAGGGACGATTTCAACGGGAAGGTGAAGACGGCCTGTCAGCAGCAGCGCACTGGCACAGTCGGGGTGAGCACAGAGACCGGACCAGAGTTGTTGGTGCAGTTTGACATGTCTCGTGATGACATTTTCTTCTTTTAATCCGGAAAAAAAAATACAGTGGCAAAGTGTTTCTGAAGCTGTTTGTTCTTCTCAGCAGATTTAAAATCTCTAAAATCATTGTTGTGGGTGACTTGGCTGTGGGGAAAACCTGTCTGATAAACAGGTAAGAGACTGCTCTTAACACTTAAAAGACACGTGTGCCCATTTTTAAAGGGCTGTGGCTAAAACTGGTGAGGTGGGGGGTGATAGGTATGAACGTCACGAGGCTGATGCGCGTTGTGTAGTTGCCGATTAACTTGAGTCTGTTTGCTGTCAGATTCTGCAAGGATGCTTTTGACAAGAACTATAAAGCAACAATTGGAGTTGACTTTGAGATGGAGCGGTTTGAAGTTCTGGGCGTTCCTTTCAGCCTGCAGCTGTAAGTCTGAGCTCCTCCTGACTGAGTTTCAGATCCAAAGATGTGATTGTGATGCTCAGTCGTGTGTGGTCGTGTATTTGTGTGTGTGTGTGTTAAAGGTGGGACACTGCAGGCCAAGAGAGGTTCAAGTGCATTGCTTCTACGTACTACAGAGGCGCCCAAAGTGAGTGAACATGATTTTTAAGGTGGCAAAAAAAAAAAGAAATGGACTAAAACCTCTCGCACATGTCGAAGAGGAATTCTGTGATCTGCAGCTTAGCTGATGTGCGTTTCTTCTCATCCAGTTGTGATTATCGTGTTTGATGTCAATGACGTTGCCTCTCTGGGACACACAAGGTCAGCGGATATTCAAACAAAAATGTGGTTTTACAGTTGTGTGTGTGTCCTCACAGCAGCAGATAAAGTTGTCCCTGTGTGTGTCCACAGGCAGTGGCTCGAAGATGCACTGAAAGAGAACGACCCCACCGCTGTGCAGCTTTTCCTCGTTGGCACAAAGAAGGACCTGAGTGTCCGTCGTAAAGTGTTTGATCTTGACATTTCTGTGTCTTTACCGGACCCACCGTCAGAATGTGATTTGTTTGGTTTGACGCCAGCGGCACAAAGAGCAGGTCCGCTGGCTCAAACCGCAGGAATGTAGTTTGTCCTCCGTCACTGAACGAAGTTGCCGTTAACGAGAGTCGTAACCTGCTTCGGTGTAGTGATGGAGACGTGCTCCTGAATGCTGCTCGAGCTCCAGTTCCCTGCAGGTTCCTTGTGACTGACTCATGTTCAGAGCTTTTATTTTAGTAAAGTAGCTTGTTTGTATTACATCGCATATGTTTGATAAGATGCTGTATAACTCTGGATGAGAGG
This sequence comes from Lampetra planeri, assembly GCF_965212315.1. Classification (NCBI taxonomy): domain Eukaryota; kingdom Metazoa; phylum Chordata; class Hyperoartia; order Petromyzontiformes; family Petromyzontidae; genus Lampetra; species Lampetra planeri. Next base: position 19,272 of record NW_027613922.1, read on the forward strand.
CGCCATGGTTATAATTGAATTAACAAAGTTTAATTGGGCTCATTTTTGTCTTCTACAGTCTCCCGCCCAGTACGCTCACATTGAACAAGATGCCATCAAAATAGCGCAGGAGATCAGCGCAGAGTACTGGGCGGTATCGTCCCTGACAGGTAAATGTTAAGATCCAAGTAAAGGGAATGATTTTTCCACCTTCTTATTGCTGATCTGTGTTTCTGCCATGCTGCAGGTGAAAATGTGCAGGAGTTTTTCTTCCGTGTTGCATCTTTGGCATTTGAGACCAACGTTCTCGCGGAGCTGGAGAAAAGTGGAACGAAGCAAATCGGAGAGGTTGTCAGTGAGTATCCAAACGTCTCAGGAATCGTTACCCCCATCACATGTGGCTCAAATAACAACCAGCTGCTGTGTTTCAGGGATTAACAGCAACTCCAATAATGTATACATGACGTCGAAGAAGAAACAACCTAGCTGCTGCCAGTAAGGAGTGGAGAAGTCAGAGGTACAAACTGAAACTCTGGATACTTGTTTGGAAAACCGCTACTGCCGCTCTCCAGCACATATTAGGGATGTTGCTGCGAGACTCAGCCCCTGGCATGTTTGAAGTCAGTCGTTCCTGGCTGAGGAACAACTTTCTTCCCCGCTTTGTGGATTCTTGTGGTGTTGCTCAGTATAACTTGTCTTTTGCTGCCGTGCCAAAGAATGGCTGTGGATGAAACTGCTCCTCATTTGTAGAGTGTAAAAGAAATCAGTATGTTCTGTCAGTATCTACCGGTAACCAGAATTTTTAGTTTGAGACTTTAAACATTATACTTTTAATAAGCAAATTTTAAATATTATTAGAAGTTCCACTTCATTTTCCTCCTATTTGCTTTTGTTTTTTAATTTTATTATTTGTTTCAAATTAAGATATGTATTTTTGTGTTTTCAGCCATTTTTTAAAAAAAAATCCGTTTATGTTCCCATCCCGGGTCTGAGAGTATTTCTATCTTGTGTAATTCATAGGTACTACTTCTTTTGGTACTAATAAAATCACAGACTGAATTTGAAATATTTTATATCATAGACGTTGTGTTTTTACTGTGTGACCATTTACAAAAATGTATTAAAATGTATTTTGAAAACAAATATGTTGCTTGGAGGAATGTTCAACAGCAATAAATCCTCATGTTCCTTTGTTTTTATTCAAAATCTAAATCTTTACAGACAAGTTTGATTTGACGATCTAAGAAGCTCTCAACTTGACTACGTTTCTGAGAAGTACCCGTCCTTTAGCTGTTGAAGCTTTTGAAGGAATCAAGATGTTTTCCATCAATCTGGCTCTGAAGCTCCTCTGGGATGCAGTGAGAGAATTTATAATTTGCTTTGATCCACTTTCCCCCTTCAGTGTTCTCGATGGCCACAGCTGCCACACCTGCATGAGACAGTATAAAAGATTGAATTTCACAGATTTATAATCGAAACAAATGTTGGACTCACCTACAACTGTGCCGCCCAGCCTCTCAACGAGCTGGATTGCAGCCTTCATCGTGCCTCCAGTCTCAATCCATTGGTCCACTAACAGCACTCTCACTCCTGCAAGACCACGATTTAGAGGGGGGGGGGGGGGGTATTTGAAAAAATAAAGCAAAATGATTATGAGGAGAATTATGAATGAAGACAAGCAATGAAACATTTGATTTAAACAAAAGCAAACAAAGGAAGAAATCTAAAGGACCATTATATGAATTCATGTGTGAATTTCTCTATCTATCCATCGATCATAAAAAATCTAAAAATGAATACAGCCTTTATTGGTAATTGGATTTTTTTCTTTTTGTATATGTGTATAGTTATATTTACATGTGTAATGTATGTGGTTTAGTTTAGAAAAGTGTGTGTGTGGGGGGGGTGTACTTAAGGGCTTTGACCAATTTTTAACTTCATGTGTGTGTTCACAGACATTTCATGTGTTGATCTGTATAAGAATACCCCTTGATAATAGATTTTTAATATCACTATCAGATCTCCCCATGTCTGCGTGGGTTCTCCCCGGGTCTGAAGAAGATGAATGAATGAATATATGAAGACAAATCTCATGCCCAAAAGAAACGAATCCACAAATATCAGACACATTAAAAATATATATCTTCTCAGTTTTGTTGCAGTACAGAATTTCAGTGCAACATGTGTAGTTTTCCAAGGTTTGGCTGCAATTTGCTTCATTCAACACTAGGGGCTGCTCTTTCAAAGGGAATTGATAGAAGGGAAGCATAAATAATTCTGCTCTACAGTTCAATTTGTGTTTGTATTTGTTTTGTACCACACATGTCATATTCCTAACCAGTAACAGGGAATTTGTTGCGGTGATCAAAGGGTAAAAAGTAAAAATTAACCTGGCTTTAGCACATCCAGTCTTACTTCTAAGGTCTTTTCTCTGCCCGTGTAGTCGGTGTAGTTTTGGGTCTGTGTTGTGACACACAGGTGTCCTGCTTTACGGACAGCGAGGAAACCTTTTCCAAGAGTCGTGGCAACAGACGCCCCTGAAAGAAACATCACAAACAAGTACCTACAGTATACTATGATGAGTCAGATATGACTCTTCTATTTCCTCCACTGGAGGGGAAACTACCCACAGCCCAACATGGTGTCTTGTTTGAAGCAGACAAACTCCAAGATGACTGAAATCTAAATTTATATCTTAGACTAAATTTAGTCTCCTTGGCTGTGGCTTAAGTTACGTGACGTGTAAGAATGGTGTGTGCTATTAGAACATCAGGTCGTCTTAGAAACATTTGGTTGTGGAAAAAAGGTCATACTGACCTGCATTGTTGAAGGAACTTATAAACAGGCAATTAATCAGTTAGTTTAATCGTACTGTCATTTGACCATTTGACATAAAGACTACATCCATGTCTATAGATGTAGTTCATGCAATGTGGGGAATTATGAGTATTCCAAGTGTAAGTGTAATGCAAAAATATTTAGTTTAATGCTTGTAAAGTCAGTTGTTTCAAAATAAAAGTAATAGTTTTTAAGATATCCATTTTGTGTGTTTTCAGCCAGTGTGATTGTGACTCCTGATGGTAAAACACATGCAGACATTGATTCAAATTTACTTGCAATATAAAGGGAAATTAGTGAGATTTGTGTTGTTGTTTTTACCTAGAATGAATCCCATTGCATCTATGCCAGCAACAAGATCGATAGTGTCATTGTGGAATGGACTGAGAAGATCACTGACACAGTCTGCGAGAGCCTGGAAACAGTAAATAGACCAAGAACAAAGTCCTCATACAGTGAATGACAGCATGAATCCCACCGTGGTGCTCAGTGTGAGGAGGCAGTAGGTTCATCCCACAGATCAGATATCATACCTGAGAGTTGCAGTAGAGTCTTGATGGATCCAACCAGGCTAATGTTGGTCCTTTAGTGTTGGGGGCCATGAAAGAAAGGTACCATCCTTTATGCCTGTCACCAGGAACAGCCAACACGTCCATTGGAAACAAGTCTTGTCTGCTGTACGAAGGAGAAACCGGGGTGAAGGAACTGGACCGTGCAACTCACCAGTCTCAGGTTTCTCTGAGGTAAAAGTGGGTGGGAGGGGGCTGTTTGTGAATCTGAACTCAGTTACTCGTTCGCCAGCAACCGATTGCAGGGTTTTTAAATGTGTGATGTGTATGTATCAGCATATGTAAAACATCTACGGTGTGTTGTGGACAGACATGCTCTGTTTGACTTTTTAGCTGCTTTTAGAAGCTGAATTGTTTCTCTTCATAATATCACCCTCACTGTGTGGTATGTCTGCTCCAGGGAGAAGGATCCCACTTTCTTAGGGTTATGGTTTCTTTGCTGTTTTTTTTTTCTCTTTGTCACCCTGATTGAGGGTCTAATGACAGGGGGTGTTGTACAAACTGTAAATCCATTGAGACAATTGGAATTTGCAATACAAATAAAATTGAATTGGAATTGGAAATTGCATTGAATTATGCGATGCCACTGCTGAGTATAAATAACTGACATAAGGACATGAGTCTTGGGAAACTGATGATGTCAGCAACCTAAAAGAAAGGATACCTTTTTACAGCAAATTTTAAACCTTAAATTGGAATAATGATTAATTAATGAATGAATCCAAACAGATGTGCTGGATGTAATTCGGAGTAGTAAACAAGTATCTTTGACGTTAAGTTGGTATCTTATTGGTAATCGTATGTGATTATCACATTCATGTTTTTACTGAATTACAAAAAATGTCTTTATCTATAGACAACCCAGCCACTAGGGAGCAGTTGCGGAAGCCATTGTTGACTGGTGCCGGTCCCAAGCCCAGATAAATGGGGAGGGTTGCGTCAGGAATGGCATCCGGTGTAAAATTTATGCCAAATCAAATATGCGAATGATCAAAATGATTTCCAAACCGGATCGGTCGAGGCCCGGGTCAACAACGACCGCCAACAGTGCTGTTCACCTACAGGGTATTGTTGGAAATTGGACTACTGTTGGTGAAAGAAGAAGAGGAGGACAGTTGGTGCAGGGAAAGAGGGAAAAGAGGAAGGTTAGAAGGATCAGTCTGAGGTTAGGAACTCTGAATGTAGGTTCAATGACAGGGAAAGGTAGAGAATTAGCCGACATGATGGAGAGGAGAAGAGTAGATATTTTGTGTGTGCAGGAGACTAGGTGGAAGGGCAGCAAGGCAAGAAACATTGGAGGAGGCTACAAGTTGTTCTACTATGGTCTAGATGGGAAGAGGAACGGAGTAGGGGTGATTGTTAAGGAAGAGTATGCTAGGCAGGTGGTGGAGGTGAAACGAGAGTCAGACAGGTTGATGTGTGTGAAGGTAGAGATAGAAGGAGTAATGGTGAATGTAGTTAGTGGTTATGCCCCACAGGTGGGCTGTGAGTTAGAAGAAAAGGAAAAGTTCTGGAATGAGCTAGATAGAGTGATAGAGAGCATTCCCAGAGCAGAGAGAGTAGTGATTGGAGCAGACTTTAATGGTCATGTAGGGGAAGGGAAAAGAGGTGATGAGGAAGTGATGGGCAGGTTTGGCCTTAGGGATAGGAACTTGGAAGGACAGGCAGTGGTAGACTTCGCCAAGAGAATGGAAATGGCAGTGGTAAACACCTATTTCCAAAAGAGAGAAGAACACTTGATAACTTACAAGAGTGGAGGCAGGTCTACACAGATAGATTATATTCTATGTAGAAGAGGTCTTCTGAGGGAGGTTAGCGACTGTAAGGTGGTGCCAGGAGAGAGTGTAGCCAAACAGCATAGGATGGTAGTGTGTAAGATGGTGATGGAGGTGAGGAAAAGGAAGAGGGTGAAGACAGAGAAGAAAATCAAATGGTGGAAATTGAAGAAAGAGGAATGTTGTGAAGAATTCAGGAAGGAGGTTAGGGCAGTGCTGGGCCGTGTTGAGGAATTCCCAGATGATTGGGACGCTACGGCAACAGTGATTAGGGAGACAGGTAGGAAGGTGCTAGGTGTGGCCTCAGGACAGAGAAAGGAGGACAAGGAAACTGGTGGTGGAATGTTGAGGTTCAGGAGAGTGTACAGAGAAAAAAATTAGCAAAGAAGAGATGGGACAGTGATAGAACAGAAGAGAACAGGCTAGAGTACAAAGAGAGGGCAAGGGAAGTGAAGAGGGAAGTGGCCAAGGCCAAACATAAGGCATATGAGGAGTTGTATGAGAGGTTAGATACAAAGGAAGGGGAAAAGGAGTTGTACAGGTTGGTGAGGCAGAGAAATCAGGGCTGGGAAGGACGTACAGCAGGTTAGGTTGATTAAGGACAGAGAGGGAAGTGTCATCACCAGTGAGGAAAGTGTGTTGAAGAGATGGAAAGAATACTTTGAGGAATTGTTAAATGAAGAAAACGATAGGGAACGTAGGAATGAGGAGCCAGAAATGATTAGGAAGGAGGTTGATCAGATTAGAAAGGATGAAGTCAGGAAAGCTTTAAAAAGAGTGGCAAGGCAGTTGGTCCAGATGACATACCAGTGGAGGTATGGAAGTGTTTAGGGGAAGTGTCGGTAGATTTTCTGACTAGGTTGTTTAACAAAATATTAGACAGTAACAAGATGCCTGATGAGTGGAGGAAGAGTGTTCTGGTACCAATTTATAAGAAGGGTGATGTACAGAGTTGTAGTAACTACAGAGGGATAAAGTTGATGAGCCATACCATGAAGGTTTGGGAAAGAGTAGTTGAAGCCAGGTTGAGACAGGATGTGGAGATTTGTGAACAGCAGTATGGTTTCATGCCTAGAAAGAGCACCACAGATGCAATATTTGCACTGAGGATGCTGATGGAGAAGTACAGAGAAGGTAGGAAGGAGCTGCATTGTGTTTTTGTAGATTTAGAGAAGGCATATGACAGGGTGCCAAGAGAGGAATTGTGGTTTTGTATGAGGAAGTCAGGAGTGGCAGAGAAGTATGTTGGCTTGGTGCAGGACATGTATGAAGGTAGTAGAACAGTGGTGAGGTGTGCTGTTGGAAGGACAGAAGACTTCAAGGTAGAGGTAGGACTGCATCAAGGATCGGCCCTGAGCCCCTTCTTGTTTGCTTTGGTTATGGATAGGTTGACAGATGAGGTCAGACACAGACAGGAGTCTCCCTGGACTATGATGTTTGCAGATGACATTGTGATCTGTAGTGAGAGTAGGCAGCAGTTGGAAGAGAACCTAGAAGGTGGAGGTTTGCTCTAGAGAGAAGAGGAATGAAGGTCAGTCGTAGCAAGACAGTATAGTATATAGAGTATACTGCACATATATAGAGTATATGTGCATAAATGAAAGGGAGACCAGTGGAAAAGTGAGGTTACAGGGAGCAGAGGTGGTGAAGGTGCAGGAGTTTAAGTACTTAGGATCAACAGTGCAGAGTAGTGGAGACTGTGGAAAGAGAAGTGAAGAATAGGGTGCAGGCAGGTGGAACAGCTGGAGAAAAGTGTCAGGAGTGATTTGTGATAGAAGAGTTTCAGCTAAGGTGAAGGGAAAGGTTTACAGGACAGTGGTTAGACCAGCTATGATGTATGGTTTAGAGACACTAGCGATAGGCAGAAGACAGGAGGCAGAGCTGGAGGTTGCAGAGTTAAAGATGCTGAGATTCTCTTTAGGAGTGACCAGGATGGACAGGATTAGGAATGAGGTCATCAGAGGGACAACACAGACAGGAAGGTTAGGAGAAAAAGATAGAGAGGCTAGATTGAGATGGTTTGGACATGTGCAGAGGAGGGACAGTGGATACATTGGCAGGAGAATGTTAGAGATGGAGTTGGAGGTAGGAGACAGAGAGGAAGACCAAAGAGGAGGTTTATAGATGCAGTGAGGGAGGACATGGAGGTAGTTGGAGTCAGAGTAGAGGATAAAGAGAACAGGGAAAGATGGAAATCGATGATTCGCTGTGGCAACCCCTGAAGAGGGACAAAGCCGAAAGAAGAAGAAGAAGAAGAAGAAGTCTTTATCTATAGACAACAGTGACCAAATCACAGCAGTCATTTGAAGTGAAAGAGAGAAAACATCTGAACAACGGAATGACATTTTGCCACGTCAATGGGGGAGCGTCAGGTCAGTTCACTTGTTTGTACTCTAAGTGGGCTCAGACGATGGATGACACTACCCTGGATCTAATCAGCTCCGGTCCGTCAGTCACGTGACCGACGTGAAAACACGTACAATCGCGTGAAACTACACGAATATGTGTGATAAATCCAGGAGGAAACAGTCGTGTCTCCAGGTGGAGAAACAGAGGAGAGTCGGACTTGCTTGTGTTGGACTTTTTTTTTTTTGGTGTTTTGTGCTTTTACCATGGGAAAGTACCTTGTTAGTAAATAAAAGTAGTAAGCTTGGTTAGTAATAAATGTAATAAATATACTGTGTGTACAGTAAATGTACTGTGTTGAAAGTACTGATGTACTGATGTAATAGTGTGAAATACGATCTGGCGTCAACGTCGAGCGTTTTATTCTGAAAAGTAGTCGGATGTTTTATTTTGTTTCTGTGTTGGACTTCCTGCCCCGCTCGATGGATTTTGCGCGATCCTAATCTGTCAATAATATCCTAATTTGTGACCCTAACTTTGACCTGAGTCCAAACACAGTGCACTGACAGGAGGTCATCCTGCAAAGCACACGGTCCCGCTGTAGGTGAAACAAAATCCACGCTGGCATCACAGGCATCTCTCCCTGCACCGACTGGAATCATTATTACAGTTTAATAAACAAGCCGACATCTGGAATTTCTTCCTAGTCTGTTGCAACAGAATTCAAGCTGAGTTTCCTCAAACAGGGATTTCTCTTTCCCACACTTTGAGTTCCATAAGCACCGAATGAAGCTAATACAACAGAAATGTTTTCAAGAGCTTCATGTAGGTATCAATTCCGGGGTGGGGAAGGGAGAGGGTTTAAACTGAAAGAGATCAATGCCAAACTTTAGATCAGTTAAAAACATTAAGAACATGTTCAAATCTGCGTTCATCTCTGTCATTCAGTGATGACAGTGATGATTTTTGAAATGTCTTGATTTCCAAGGAGAATCTGGCACATTCCAGCACTTTAGGAAGTGTCATTGGGTGTGTGTGTGTGTGTGTGTGTGTGTGTGTGTGTGTGTGTGTGTGTGTGTGTGTGTGTGTGTGTGTGTGTGTCTCTGTCCCCACCACATTTCACTCATTTTAAACCAAACTGACGCCCAGGCTATATGTCTTTTTTCTATAAAAATATATATATTCAGTCTTCTAATTACTGTGAAAGCGAGCAAAATGAATTCATACAAATCGCTGACACTGACTTTGAGTCAGTTGAGTTCATTGAACGTCACTTTATACAAGCTACGACGTTGGTAAGATGAAAAATCCCGGACACAAAACCCTAAACCGCATTTATGATTTATATTATACATGTATTTCGTGATGTGAATGAATGGAATGCATGAAACGGTTGGTTGTAGTACAATTGGCATCTTAGACACTCAAAGGGTTTATGATTGACATATTATTCAGAGATTAACATGTCATCATTATTTAACCTAATAAGAAAAATAGTGAAATTGAAACAACACATCCAGACAAAGTGCTACAACAAGTGGTCACACAGAAACTGAGGGCATTAAAAGGCATTTACTGTTAAATATGACTCCTCACTCACAGAAACGTCTGCAAGATGCTGTACTTACTACTGACTACATACTAACTGACTTCATTTGGCTCCAGGGGGCGCTGCACTCTAACTGGTGAAAGGGTTACTAGGAGAGAGTCTCCCATATTTCCAGAAGTGTCTCTTTCCATTTTCGCTGAGTCCTCATGGATTCATTAGAGCAGCTGGGTTATTTGGACCATTTTCATCCAAGTTCCTTCAGACTTTTTTCCCCACCACCAAACGTGGGTCGGATGCTGCCTCTGTGATTTGACATCATTTCTCTCCGCCTCCCAACAATCCGATTGCAGGGCCTTGAGGAGTCTTGATAGAGCTCAGAGTAAGACCAGCCATGTGACAAAACACTGGGCTCATTAGAAAGCCAAACTACCAAGAGCCTTTTTCTTCAGAGTCACGCATTAGTTCAGAGATGCAGTGGGGTCTGCACGGCCCCCTTCATGGAGTGTCCAATGTTTCCTAACTGAAACTGGATCAGTACTCATAAAAGCATCCGTCATGAAGCAAACAAACTTTCCTTTCACCAAGGAATATTCGTGGATAATGATCAAAAAAGGTGAATTTATTTTATCAATAACATTTATTTGGTTTGTTATTTGTACAGAAATATACCATGATTAGTGAACCACGGCCCCTCCTACATCTGATCATGTGCAGATGGAAACCAACCAGGCAGCTTATCTCCTCTCCTGATGATTTGATAGACAGGTCAGAATTTTGCATTTGAAAGTTAAAAACATTATTGGAGCCACGAAAGCAGCTGTTAGAGGAAAATTTGATTCCTTGAAATAACAAATGAAAAAATAGATATACAGTAGAAATGTGTCAGTGGCACAAATAATTCACATCCACTGATCTTCACAAGACCTCTGTGCAATATATGAAGTTTATTTTGAAGGAGGACACAGATTTTCTCATGTTTCCACTAAACAACTTGCATCTGTGTGCAAATGCAACAGAAAAAACATCTAAATATAACTTATTTAGAAGAAAAAGAAACCTATTTCTTTCACATTTGAATCGAAGTAATAGAAATGTTTATAATATGAAGGTGCACTAACAAGGCAAAGTATCACCAACAGACTTACAAACAGACGTAGGACCTAACGGAGGTCTTTACACAGACTTCTCCCCACGTTTTGTTCCTACGTTGTGATTTAGGTCATCACCGATTCAGAGGCAGCTGAAAAATGTCCAGTCTCCTTGGTTGGCACAATCAGCCCACGCCTGTTCCTATGGAAATAACGTCTCCCATGCGTGTTCCCAGAGTAAATCTCAATCACGGCCATTTGTGGGGCGCAGAGTTAAGGGGGGGGGGGGGGGGGGGGGGGGCAAGGGGCGATTGAGGGTAACTTACGGTCATTCCTTTCTGCGCTTTGTGTGGTGGTGATGGTGTGTGTGTGTGTGTGTGTGTGTGTGTTTGTGGGGGGGTGGGGGGGGGGGGGTCGTGGTACGCCATACATACATACATGTTAACCCTTCACTCTTCTCGGATGTAACTGTGCAGTGCGCTCTGCTGCCTAGTATAAGACAGAGACACCCCTCCTGCCCAAAGTGGACATTTGGGATTTGGCCAGGATAATTCGCCAGACTCCTCCCAGTGTGACATTTATCGTATTAAAACCACACCATTTCAGTTTGCCCTTACAAGTGGGAGGGCTCGTCACGAGCGCAGGGACCCTCAGAGGAGCTGTCTCTGTCCCGAGTGGTGCTGAAAGGGCCACGGGCCGCAACATGTGGTCGGTGTTTTTTGTTTTTCTGTCCTACCTGGACAGAAACATAGTCAGAGGCGACTTTCTGAGCGAGCTCTGGACGCAGAGAAAGAGAGCAAAGAAATGTTCTCGCTGATCAGTGACACATGCTGCGCAAACATGGCCGATGTAGGGGAGAACTTCCTCTACGAGGTGTCAGATGGAGCAGAGATGGTGCTCTCCGCCGTCAGTCCCGCCGGTAAACTCATCAACTGCTCTGTGATAGTCGACCAGGTGCTGGTGAGGGAGTTCCTGCTCGAATGCAGGTTGAAACTGGAAGAAAAGTCGGGGAACGGTGCGGTGCCCACAGGCGCGTTTTACGCACATGGATGAAGCCAAGCTGATGTGCCAGGAGTTGAGAGGTGATGTCGAGAGGGATGACACAGATCACTCTGCGCTGCCGGACAAGGTTGTAAAAAGATCCAAGAGAGGCTTCACGTACCCTGGAACCCTCTGGTGTGGAGCTGGGGAACATGGCGGACCACTACGACCAGTTAGGTGAGTCACATCCGCAAAAAAAAAACAAAAAAAAAAAGGAACAGGCGCATTGGTCTTTTGTAAATGTATTTATCTTCACATGCTCAGGAGAGTTTACACAGACAGACAGTTGCTGCCGGACGCATGACCATTGCCCTCATGTCATCCACGCTTTCTCCACTAAATATGGCTACAACCAACTTCAAGTGGCACTCCATCTGTCACTGTGACTGTGACAATACGTGAGTTCTTAAACATATGCAAATACCATTGTGTGTATTCGCTTTGTGTGTGGAGCTGCATTGATGTCGATGTGTGATGAAAATGATGTAAGGCCGGTTGGTGAGTGGAAAACATACCGTTAGACATGTTCTTCCATGACGTGTCTCCACATTTTCAAAACTCATTTTCAAAAGCCAGAAAAAAATGGAATTAAACTACCATGAGCCAAAGTCCACGTGTAATGTTTCATTACTTTGACGTCTTTGCACATTTCATCTTGTCTCCTCTCCATCACACTCTGCAGGCTGAGAAGTTGTCTGAGGGCAGTGAATGACACGTCCTCCAGGGTTGTTGGTCAGGCGTTCTTTAATGTCATTGGCGTGCCTTGTTTTGAGTTTGCCTATGAGGAACAGTGTGCAGAGCGGCACTGGTATGGCATGTAAGTATCTTTGCCTGTAAGAGGCTTGCCACATACTTAGCTGTATTACTTTCTGAAGCCTCCTTTCGTCCGCTCTCTCCCAGGTGTAAACGATACGAGAAACTTCCCATTGCTGTGCTCCAAGAGGCCATCCCATATGACTATGGGGGTATTGATATCATCGATGTGCTGACCCTGGCTCCTCCCAAGGAGAAAGATTCCAAGACAAAGAAGGAAAAGGAGAAGACCGAGAGCTCGACGCAACCTACAATGTCAGGTCCTGAGGAGCCGTCACTCAGAAATGTTGTCACCGCTGCTGAAGACTTCATCAAGGTGCTCGCCACCGTCTCCACGTCTCAAAGCTCCACTGCTGAGCCTGACTCGAGTCGCAAAGCGCTGAGAAGAAGAAAAAGAAGAAGAAGAAGAAGAAGAAAAAGAAGATCAGCAAAAAGCAAAAAGGGAAAGGGAGAAAGCAAAAACCGAACGCGGAGGTAGTTGTTAAGATAGAGGAGGGTATCTCACCCCCTGGCACCAAAACAACAGAAGTCCTCGCTCTCAGCAACTTTCTCAGTGAGTCACATGATCGAGACCAGTCAGGCAGAAGCACACACACAGTTGCTGACGGGGCACTGGAGGTCAGAGGAAAAGAGAAGTTGCCCAATGAAGTCATGAAAGATGAGCCAGCGATGGACAAGGAGACAGTCAATATTATGTCACGAATGAATGACAAAAAGAAAACGTCCGTTCGTCCAC
>NW_027613923.1:0-2500 GCF_965212315.1 Lampetra planeri
ACCACCACCACCACAACCACATCAACATCACCACAACCACCACTACAACCACCACCACACCACATCCACAACACAACCACAAGATGAACATCATCACAACAGTGAGTGAGTGACTGAGTGAGTGAGTGACTGAGTGAGTGGTGAGTGGTGAGTGAGTGACTGAGTGTATGAGTGAGTGAGTGTATGACTGAGTGAGTGAGTGAGTGACTGACTGAGTGAGTGACTGAGTGACTGAGTGAGTGAGTGACTGAGTGACTGTGTGACTGAGTGTGTGAGTGAGTGAGTGAGTGTGTGAGTGAGTGAGTGTATGACTGAGTGAGTGAGTGAGTGACTGAGTGAGTGACTGAGTGACTGACTGAGTGAGTGTATGACTGAGTGAGTGAGTGACTGACTGAGTGAGTGACTGAGTGACTGAGTGACTGAGTGAGTGAGTGAGTGACTGAGTGACTGAGTGACTGAGTGAGTGAGTGTGTGACTGAGTGTGTGAGTGAGTGACTGAGTGAGTGTGTGAGTGAGTGAGTGTATGACTGAGTGTATGACTGAGTGAGTGAGTGAGTGACTGACTGACTGAGTGAGTGGCTGAGTGACTGAGTGACTGAGTGAGTGAGTGACTGAGTGACTGTGTGACTGAGTGTGTGAGTGAGTGAGTGAGTGTGTGAGTGAGTGAGTGAGTGTATGACTGAGTGAGTGAGTGAGTGACTGAGTGAGTGACTGAGTGACTGACTGAGTGAGTGTATGACTGAGTGAGTGAGTGAGTGACTGACTGAGTGAGTGACTGAGTGACTGAGTGACTGAGTGAGTGAGTGAGTGACTGAGGTGACTGAGTGACTGAGTGAGTGAGTGTGTGACTGAGTGTGTGAGTGAGTGACTGAGTGTGTGAGTGAGTGAGTGTATGACTGAGTGTATGACTGAGTGAGTGAGTGAGTGACTGACTGAGTGACTGAGTGACTGAGTGACTGAGTGAGTGAGTGAGTGTATGACTGAGTGAGTGAGTGACTGACTGAGTGAGTGACTGAGTGACTGAGTGACTGAGTGACTGAGTGAGTGACTGAGTGACTGTGTGACTGAGTGTGTGAGTGAGTGAGTGAGTGGGTGTGTGAGTGAGTGAGTGAGTGTATGACTGAGTGAGTGAGTGACTGACTGAGTGAGTGACTGAGTGAGTGACTGACTGAGTGAGTGTATGACTGAGTGAGTGAGTGACTGACTGAGTGAGTGACTGAGTGACTGAGTGACTGAGTGAGTGAGTGAGTGAGTGACTGAGTGACTGAGTGACTGAGTGACTGAGTGACTGAGTGACTGAGTGACTGAGTGAGTGAGTGAGTGACTGAGTGAGTGAGTGTGTGACTGAGTGTGTGAGTGAGTGACTGAGTGTATGAGTGAGTGAGTGAGTGACTGAGTGAGTGAGTGTGTGACTGAGTGTGTGAGTGAGTGTATGACTGAGTGTATGACTGAGTGAGTGAGTGAGTGACTGACTGAGTGAGTGACTGAGTGACTGAGTGAGTGAGTGAGTGACTGAGTGACTGAGTGAGTGTGTGAGTGAGTGTGTGAGTGAGTGAGTGTGTGAGTGAGTGAGTGTATGACTGAGTGAGTGAGTGAGTGACTGACTGAGTGAGTGACTGAGTGACTGAGTGACTGAGTGAGTGTATGAGTGAGTGTATGAGTGAGTGAGTGAGTGTATGAGTGACTGTATGAGTGAGTGTATGAGTGTATGAGTGAGTGAGTGTATGAGTGTATGAGTGACTGAGTGACTGAGTGTATGAGTGAGTGTGTGAGTGAGTGAGTGGTGAGTGTATGAGTGGTGAGTGTGTGAGTGAGTGAGTGTATGAGTGACTGAGTGAGTGTATGAGTGAGTGTATGAGTGACTGAGTGAGTGAGTGAGTGTATGAGTGACTGACTGACTGGCTGAGTGAGTGGTGAGTGAGTGGTGAGTAACTCACGATGGTGAGTGTGAGCTGGTGAGGTAGTGGTGAGTGAGTGGTGAGTGAGTAACTCACGATGGTGAGTGTGTGAGCGAGTGAGTTAGTGAGTGTATGAGTGTATGAGTGAGTGAGTGACTGACTGACTGACTGAGTGAGTGAGTGACTGACTGACTGAGTGAGTGACTGAGTGAGTGTGTGAGTGTATGAGTGAGTGAGTGTATGAGTGTGTGAGTGAGTGTGTGAGTGAGTGACTGAGTGAGTGAGTGACTGACTGACTGAGTGAGTGAGTGACTGACTGACTGAGTGAGTGAGTGACTGAGTGAGTGAGTGGTGAGTGAGTAACTCACGATGGTGAGTGTGAGCTGTAGTGGTGAGCGAGGGGTCCCACGGCGTGGCTCAGGGTGAGTGAGTGAGTGAGTGTGTGAGTGAGTGAGTGAGTGTATGAGTGTGTGAGTGAGTGTGTGAGTGTGTGAGTGAGTGTGTGAGTGAGTGAGTGTATGAGTGTGTGAGTGAGTGTGTGAGTGTGTGAGTGAGTGTGTGAGTGTGTGAGTGAGTGTGTGAGTGAGTGAGTGTGTGAGTGT
>NW_027613923.1:5000-31968 GCF_965212315.1 Lampetra planeri
TGAGTGAGTGTGTGAGTGTGTGAGTGTGTGAGTGTGTGAGTGTATGAGTGAGTGAGTGTGTGAGTGTGTGAGTGTATGAGTGAGTGAGTGTGTGAGTGAGTGAGTGAGTGAGTGTGTGAGTGTGTGAGTGAGTGAGTGTGTGAGTGTGTGAGTGAGTGAGTGAGTGTGTGAGTGTGTGAGTGTGTGAGTGAGTGTGTGAGTGAGTGAGTGTGTGAGTGTGTGAGTGTGTGAGTGAGTGAGTGTATGAGTGTGTGAGTGAGTGTGTGTGTAAGTGTGTGAGCGAGTGTGTGAGTGAGCGAGTGAGTGTATGAGTGTATGAGTGAGTGAGTGTATGAGTGAGTGTGTGAGTGAGTGAGTGTATGAGTGAGTGAGTGTGTGAGTGTGTGAGTGAGTGTGTGAGTGTGTGAGTGAGTGACTGACTGACTGACTGAGTGAGTGAGTGAGTGACTGACTGAGTGAGTGACTGAGTGAGTGAGTGAGTGGTGAGTGAGTGAGTGACTGACTGACTGAGTGAGTGAGTGAGTGACTGACTGAGTGAGTGACTGAGTGAGTGAGTGAGTGACTGACTGAGTGAGTGACTGAGTGAGTGAGTGAGTGAGTGAGTGAGTGAGTGACTGACTGAGTGAGTGAGTGACTGAGTGAGTGAGTGAGTGGTGAGTGAGTAACTCACGATGGTGAGTGTGAGCTGTAGTGGTGAGCGAGCGGTCCCACGGCGTGGCTCAGGGTGAGTGTGTGAGTGAGTGAGTGAGTGTGAGTGA
Organism: Lampetra planeri; assembly: GCF_965212315.1. NCBI lineage: Eukaryota > Metazoa > Chordata > Hyperoartia > Petromyzontiformes > Petromyzontidae > Lampetra > Lampetra planeri. Next base: position 5,759 of record NW_027613923.1, read on the forward strand.
GTGAGTGAGTGAGTGAGTGAGTGAGTGAGTGAGTGAGTGAGTGAGTGTGTGAGTGTGTGAGTGAGTGAGTGAGTGAGTGTATGAGTGAGTGAGTGACTGACTGACTGACTGAGTGAGTGACTGACTGAGTGAGTGAGTGACTGACTGACTGACTGAGTGAGTGAGTGAGTGACTGACTGACTGACTGAGTGACTGACTGAGTGAGTGAGTGAGTGAGTGGTGAGTGAGTAACTCACGATGGTGAGTGTGAGCTGTAGTGGTGAGCGAGGGGTCCCACGGCGTGGCTCAGGGTGAGTGTGTGAGTGAGTGAGTGACTGACTGAGTGAGTGAGTGAGTGACTGACTGAGTGAGTGAGTGAGTGGTGAGTGAGTGAGTGGTGAGTGAGTAACTCACGATGGTGAGTGTTGTGAGCTGTAGTGGTGAGCGAGCGGTCCCACGGTGTGGCTCAGGGTGAGTGAGTGAGTGAGTGACTGACTGAGTGACTGAGTGAGTGAGTGAGTGGTGAGTGACTCACGATGGTGAGTGTGAGCTGTAGTGGTGAGCGAGGGGTCCCACGGTGTGGCTCAGGGTGAGTGAGTGAGTGAGTGAGTGACTGACTGAGTGACTGAGTGAGTGAGTGAGTGGTGAGTGACTCACGATGGTGAGTGTGAGCTGTAGTGGTGAGCGAGGGGTCCCACGGCGTGGCTCAGGGTGAGTGAGTGAGTGAGTGGTGAGTGACTGACTGAGTGAGTGAGTGACTGAGTGACTGACTGACTGAGTGAGTGAGTGACTGACTGAGTGAGTGACTGAGTGACTGAGTGAGTGAGTGAGTGACTCACGATGGTGAGTGTGGTGAGCTGTAGTGGTGAGCGAGGGGCCCCACGGCGTGGCTCAGGGTGAGTGAGTGAGTGAGTGTGTGAGTGTGTGAGTGTGTGAGTGACTGAGTGAGTGTGTGAGTGTGTGAGTGTGTGAGTGAGTGTGTGAGTGAGTGAGTGAGTGTGTGAGTGTATGAGTGAGTGAGTGTGTGAGTGTGTGAGTGAGTGTGTGAGTGAGTGACTGACTGACTGACTGACTGAGTGAGTGAGTGAGTGAGTGAGTGACTGACTGAGTGAGTGACTGAGTGAGTGAGTGAGTGGTGAGTGAGTGAGTGACTGACTGACTGAGTGAGTGAGTGAGTGAGTGAGTGACTGACTGAGTGAGTGACTGAGTGAGTGAGTGAGTGACTGACTGAGTGAGTGACTGAGTGAGTGAGTGAGTGAGTGAGTGACTGACTGAGTGAGTGAGTGACTGACTGAGTGAGTGACTGAGTGAGTGAGTGAGTGAGTGACTGACTGAGTGACTGAGTGAGTGAGTGAGTGAGTGAGTGAGTGAGTGAGTGAGTGAGTGAGTGAGTGACTGAGTGAGTGAGTGAGTAACTCACGATGGTGAGTGTGAGCTGTAGTGGTGAGCGAGCGGTCCCACGGCGTGGCTCAGGGTGAGTGAGTGAGTGAGTGTGTGAGTGAGTGAGTGAGTGGTGAGTGAGTAACTCACGATGGTGAGTGTGAGCTGTAGTGGTGAGCGAGCGGTCCCACGGCGTGGCTCAGGGTGAGTGAGTGTGTGAGTGAGTGAGTGAGTGTGTGAGTGTGTGAGTGAGTGAGTGTGTGAGTGTGTGAGTGAGTGAGTGAGTGTGTGAGTGTGTGAGTGTGTGAGTGTGTGAGTGTATGAGTGAGTGAGTGTGTGAGTGTGTGAGTGTATGAGTGAGTGAGTGTGTGAGTGAGTGAGTGAGTGTGTGAGTGTGTGAGTGAGTGAGTGTGTGAGTGTGTGAGTGAGTGAGTGAGTGTGTGAGTGTGTGAGTGTGTGAGTGAGTGTGTGAGTGAGTGAGTGTGTGAGTGTGTGAGTGTGTGAGTGTGTGAGTGAGTGAGTGTATGAGTGTGTGAGTGAGTGAGTGTGTGAGTGTGTGAGTGAGTGTGTGAGTGAGTGAGTGTGTGAGTGTATGAGTGAGTGAGTGTGTGAGTGTGTGAGTGAGTGTGTGAGTGTGTGAGTGAGTGACTGACTGACTGACTGAGTGAGTGAGTGAGTGACTGACTGAGTGAGTGACTGAGTGAGTGAGTGAGTGAGTGAGTGAGTGAGTGACTGACTGACTGAGTGAGTGAGTGAGTGAGTGAGTGACTGACTGAGTGAGTGACTGAGTGAGTGAGTGAGTGACTGACTGAGTGAGTGACTGAGTGAGTGAGTGAGTGAGTGAGTGAGTGAGTGAGTGAGTGACTGACTGAGTGAGTGAGTGACTGAGTGAGTGAGTGAGTGGTGAGTGAGTAACTCACGATGGTGAGTGTGAGCTGTAGTGGTGAGCGAGCGGTCCCACGGCGTGGCTCAGGGTGAGTGTGTGAGTGAGTGAGTGAGTGTGTGAGTGAGTGAGTGAGTGAGTGAGTGAGTGTGTGAGTGTGTGAGTGAGTGAGTGAGTGAGTGTATGAGTGAGTGAGTGACTGACTGACTGACTGAGTGAGTGACTGACTGAGTGAGTGAGTGACTGACTGACTGACTGAGTGAGTGAGTGAGTGACTGACTGACTGACTGAGTGACTGACTGAGTGAGTGACTGAGTGAGTGAGTGAGTGGTGAGTGAGTAACTCACGATGGTGAGTGTGAGCTGTAGTGGTGAGCGAGGGGTCCCACGGCGTGGCTCAGGGTGAGTGTGTGAGTGAGTGAGTGACTGACTGAGTGAGTGAGTGAGTGACTGACTGAGTGAGTGAGTGAGTGGTGAGTGAGTGAGTGGTGAGTGAGTAACTCACGATGGTGAGTGTTGTGAGCTGTAGTGGTGAGCGAGCGGTCCCACGGTGTGGCTCAGGGTGAGTGAGTGAGTGAGTGACTGACTGAGTGACTGAGTGAGTGAGTGAGTGGTGAGTGACTCACGATGGTGAGTGTGAGCTGTAGTGGTGAGCGAGGGGTCCCACGGCGTGGCTCAGGGTGAGTGAGTGAGTGAGTGGTGAGTGACTGAGTGAGTGAGTGAGTGACTCACGATGGTGAGTGTGAGCTGTAGTGGTGAGCGAGGGGTCCCACGGCGTGGCTCAGGGTGAGTGAGTGAGTGAGTGGTGAGTGACTGACTGAGTGAGTGAGTGACTGAGTGAGTGAGTGACTGAGTGACTGAGTGAGTGAGTGAGTGACTCACGATGGTGAGTGTGGTGAGCTGTAGTGGTGAGCGAGGGGCCCCACGGCGTGGCTCAGGGTGAGTGAGTGAGTGAGTGTGTGAGTGTGTGAGTGTATGAGTGAGTGAGTGTATGAGTGAGTGAGTGTATGAGTGAGTGTGTGAGTGTGTGAGTGACTGACTGACTGAGTGACTGACTGAGTGAGTGAGTGACTGACTGAGTGACTGAGTGAGTGAGTGAGTGGTGAGTGACTCACGATGGTGAGTGTGGTGAGCTGTAGTGGTGAGCGAGGGGCCCCACGGCGTGGCTCAGGGTGAGTGAGTGAGTGAGTGTGTGAGTGTATGAGTGAGTGAGTGAGTGAGTGTGTGAGTGTGTGAGTGTGTGAGTGTGTGAGTGTGTGAGTGACTGAGTGAGTGTGTGAGTGTGTGAGTGAGTGTGTGAGTGTATGAGTGAGTGAGTGTATGAGTGACTGAGTGAGTGAGTGAGTGTGTGAGTGTGTGAGTGTGTGAGTGTATGAGTGAGTGAGTGTATGAGTGAGTGAGTGTATGAGTGAGTGTGTGAGTGTGTGACTGACTGACTGACTGAGTGACTGACTGAGTGAGTGAGTGACTGACTGAGTGACTGAGTGAGTGAGTGAGTGGTGAGTGACTCACGATGGTGAGTGTGGTGAGCTGTAGTGGTGAGCGAGGGGCCCCACGGCGTGGCTCAGGGTGAGTGAGTGAGTGAGTGTGTGAGTGTATGAGTGAGTGAGTGAGTGAGTGTGTGAGTGTGTGAGTGTGTGAGTGTGTGAGTGTGTGAGTGACTGAGTGAGTGTGTGAGTGTGTGAGTGAGTGTGTGAGTGTATGAGTGAGTGAGTGTATGAGTGACTGAGTGAGTGAGTGAGTGTGTGAGTGTGTGAGTGTGTGAGTGTATGAGTGAGTGAGTGTATGAGTGAGTGAGTGTATGAGTGAGTGTGTGAGTGTGTGACTGACTGACTGACTGAGTGACTGACTGAGTGAGTGAGTGACTGACTGAGTGACTGAGTGAGTGAGTGAGTGGTGAGTGACTCACGATGGTGAGTGTGGTGAGCTGTAGTGGTGAGCGAGGGGCCCCACGGCGTGGCTCAGGGTGAGTGAGTGAGTGAGTGTGTGAGTGTATGAGTGAGTGAGTGAGTGAGTGTGTGAGTGTGTGAGTGTGTGAGTGTGTGAGTGTGTGAGTGACTGAGTGAGTGTGTGAGTGTGTGAGTGAGTGTGTGAGTGTATGAGTGAGTGAGTGTATGAGTGACTGAGTGAGTGAGTGAGTGTGTGAGTGTGTGAGTGTGTGAGTGTATGAGTGAGTGAGTGTATGAGTGAGTGAGTGTATGAGTGAGTGTGTGAGTGTGTGACTGACTGACTGACTGAGTGACTGACTGAGTGAGTGAGTGACTGACTGAGTGACTGAGTGAGTGAGTGAGTGGTGAGTGACTCACGATGGTGAGTGTGGTGAGCTGTAGTGGTGAGCGAGGGGCCCCACGGCGTGGCTCAGGGTGAGTGAGTGAGTGAGTGTGTGAGTGTATGAGTGAGTGAGTGAGTGAGTGTGTGAGTGTGTGAGTGTGTGAGTGTGTGAGTGTGTGAGTGACTGAGTGAGTGTGTGAGTGTGTGAGTGAGTGTGTGAGTGTATGAGTGAGTGAGTGTATGAGTGACTGAGTGAGTGAGTGAGTGTGTGAGTGTGTGAGTGTGTGAGTGTGTGAGTGAGTGAGTGTATGAGTGAGTGAGTGAGTGTATGAGTGACTGAGTGAGTGAGTGAGTGTGTGAGTGTGTGAGTGTGTGAGTGTATGAGTGAGTGAGTGTATGAGTGAGTGAGTGTATGAGTGAGTGTGTGAGTGTGTGACTGACTGACTGACTGAGTGACTGACTGAGTGAGTGAGTGACTGACTGAGTGACTGAGTGAGTGAGTGAGTGGTGAGTGACTCACGATGGTGAGTGTGGTGAGCTGTAGTGGTGAGCGAGGGGCCCCACGGCGTGGCTCAGGGTGAGTGAGTGAGTGAGTGTGTGAGTGTATGAGTGAGTGAGTGAGTGTGTGAGTGTGTGAGTGTGTGAGTGTGTGAGTGTGTGAGTGTGTGAGTGACTGAGTGAGTGTGTGAGTGTGTGAGTGAGTGTGTGAGTGTATGAGTGAGTGAGTGTATGAGTGACTGAGTGAGTGAGTGAGTGTGTGAGTGTGTGAGTGTGTGAGTGTATGAGTGAGTGAGTGTATGAGTGAGTGAGTGTATGAGTGAGTGTGTGAGTGTGTGACTGACTGACTGACTGAGTGACTGACTGAGTGAGTGAGTGACTGACTGAGTGACTGAGTGAGTGAGTGAGTGGTGAGTGACTCACGATGGTGAGTGTGGTGAGCTGTAGTGGTGAGCGAGGGGCCCCACGGCGTGGCTCAGGGTGAGTGAGTGAGTGAGTGAGTGTGTGAGTGTATGAGTGAGTGAGTGAGTGAGTGTGTGAGTGTGTGAGTGTGTGAGTGTGTGAGTGTGTGAGTGACTGAGTGAGTGTGTGAGTGTGTGAGTGAGTGTGTGAGTGTATGAGTGAGTGAGTGTATGAGTGACTGAGTGAGTGAGTGAGTGTGTGAGTGTGTGAGTGTGTGAGTGTATGAGTGAGTGAGTGTATGAGTGAGTGAGTGTGTGAGTGTGTGACTGACTGACTGACTGACTGAGTGACTGACTGAGTGAGTGAGTGACTGACTGAGTGACTGAGTGAGTGAGTGAGTGGTGAGTGACTCACGATGGTGAGTGTGGTGAGCTGTAGTGGTGAGCGAGGGGCCCCACGGCGTGGCTCAGGGTGAGGAAGGCCGAGCTGAAGGCCTGGCGCACATGCAGAGCCCCAAACGAGCTGCGGCCCACGTCACTACCTGGGCACAACCACCACAACCACAACCACCACAACCAACATTACCACAACAACCATTACCACAACCACCACAACCACCACCACAACAACAACAACCATTACCACAACCGCCACAACCATTACCACAACCACCGCCACAACTATTACCACAACCACCACCACAACCACCTGATCCTAGCGACTGACCGGGCGTCAGGGGGTCTTCGATGTAGAGCGGCGATGGTCGGAAAGCCCCAGGCCCCGCACGCGCGCCACCCTTGCCCACGTAGCGGCCCCCGCTCCCCCTACGCCCCGCCCCCCCCGCCGCCGCCGTGCCCCCCACTCGGACGCCCGCCGTGCCCCCCACTCGGACGCCCGCCGTGCCCCCCACTCGGATGCCCGCCGCCCCGTAGTTGAACTGGCGGCCGTACAGCTCCAGGAACTCCAGGAGCAGGACCCCGAGGTTCGCCGAGGGGGAGGTGCCCTCCGATCGCGGGTGAAGCTGAGAGGGAGGGGAGAGAGGTGGGTGGGTGGGTGGGTGGGTGGGTAGGTGGGTGGGTGGGTGGGTGGGTGGGTGGGTGGGTTGGTGGGTGGGTGAGTAGGTGGGTGGGTGGGTAGGTGGGTAGGTGGATGGGTGGGTGATTGAGGTGCCCTCCGATCGCGGGTGAAGCTGAGAGGGAGGGGAGGGGAGAGACAGAGAGGTGGATGGGTAGGTGGGTGGGTGGGTAGGTTGGTGGGTGAGTAGGTGGGTGGGTAGGTGGGTAGGTGGGTGGGTGGGTGGGTGGTTGAGGTGCCCTCCGATCGCGGGTGAAGCTGAGAGGGAGGGGAGAGAGGTGGGTGGGTGGGTAGGTGGGTGGGTGGGTGGGTGGGTGGGTAGGTGGGTGGGTGGGTAGGTAGGTGGGTGGGTAGGTAGGTGGGTGGGTGGGTGGGTAGGTGGGTGGGTGGGTAGGTGGGTGGGTGGGTGGGGGAGGTGCCCTCCGATCGCGGGTGAAGCTGAGAGGGAGGGGAGAGAGGTGGGTGGGTGGGTAGGTGGGTGGGTGGGTGGGTGGGTGGGTGGGTAGGTGGGTGGGTGGGTAGGTAGGTGGGTGGGTAGGTAGGTGGGTGGGTGGGTGGGTAGGTGGGTGGGTGGGTAGGTGGGTGGGTGGGTAGGTTGGTGGGTGAGTAGGTGGGTGGGTGGGTGGGTGATTGAGGTGCCCTCCGATCGCGGGTGAAGCTGAGAGGGAGGGGAGGGGAGAGACAGAGAGGTGGGTGGGTGGGTAGGTGGGTGGGTGAGTAGGTGGGTGGGTGAGTAGGTGGGTGAGTAGGTGGGTGAGTAGGTGGGTGGGTAGGTGGGTAGGTGGGTGGGTGGTTGAGGTGCCCTCCGATCGCGGGTGAAGCTGAGAGGGAGGGGAGAGAGGTGGGTGGGTGGGTGGGTGGGTAGGTGGGTGGTTGAGGTGCCCTCAGATCGCGGGTGAAGCTGAGAGGGAGGGGAGGGGAGAGAGAGGTTGGTGGGTGGGTAGGTGGGTGGGTGGGTAGGTGGGTGGGTAGGTGGGTGGGTAGGTGGGTGGGTGGGTGGGTAGGTGGTTGAGGTGCCCTCCGATCGCGGGTGAAGCTGAGAGGGAGGGGAGAGAGGTGGGTGGGTGGGTAGGTGGGTGGGTGGGTAGGTGGGTGGGTGGGTGGGTGGGTTGGTGGGTAGGTGGGTGGGTAGGTGGGTGGGTAGGTGGGTAGGTGAGTGGGTAGGTGGGTGGGTAGGTGGGTGGGTGGGTAGGTGGGTGGGTGGGTGGGTGGGTAGGTGGGTGGGTGGGTGGGTGGGTAGGTAGGTAGGTGGGTAGGTGGGTGGGTGGGTGGGTAGGTGGGTGGGTGGGTGGGTGGGTAGGTGGGTGGGTAGGTGGGTGGGTGGGTGGTTGAGGTGCCCTCCGATCGCGGGTGAAGCTGAGAGGGAGGGGAGAGAGGTGGGTGGGTAGGTGGGTGGGTGGGTGGGTAGGTAGGTGGGTGGGTAGGTGGGTGGGTAGGTGGGTGGGTGGGTGGGGGAGGTGCCCTCCGATCGCGGGTGAAGCTGAGAGGGAGGGGAGAGAGGTGGGTGGGTGGGTAGGTGGGTGGGTAGGTGGGTGGGTAGGTGGGTGGGTGGGTAGGTAGGTGGGTGGGTAGGTGGGTGGGTAGGTGGGTAGGTGGGTAGGTGGGTGGGTGGGTGGGGGAGGTGCCCTCCGATCGCGGGTGAAGCTGAGAGGGAGGGGAGAGAGGTGGGTGGGTGGGTAGGTGGGTGGGTGGGTGGGTAGGTAGGTGGGTAGGTTAGTGGGTAGGTGGGTGGGTGGGTGGGTAGGTGGGTAGGTGGGTGGTTGAGGTGCCCTCCGATCGCGGGTGAAGCTGAGAGGGAGGGGAGGGGAGAGACAGAGAGGTGGGTGGGTGGGTGGGTAGGTGGGTGGGTGGGTAGGTTGGTGGGTGAGTAGGTGGGTGGGTAGGTGGGTGGGTAGGTGGGTGGTTGAGGTGCCCTCCGATCGCGGGTGAAGCTGAGAGGGAGGGGAGGGGAGAGAGAGGTGGGTGGGTGGGTAGGTGGGTGGGTAGGTAGGTGGGTAGGTGAGTGGGTAGGTGGGTGGGTAGGTAGGTGGGTAGGTGAGTGGGTAGGTGGGTGGGTAGGTAGGTGGGTGGGTGGGTAGGTGGGTGGGTAGGTGGGTGGGTAGGTAGGTGGGTAGGTGGGTGGGTGGGTGGGTAGGTGGGTAGGTGGGTGGTTGAGGTGCCCTCCGATCGCGGGTGAAGCTGAGAGGGAGGGGAGAGAGGTGGGTGGGTGGGTAGGTAGGTGGGTGGGTGGGTAGGTAGGTGGGTAGGTGAGTGGGTAGGTGGGTGGGTGGGTAGGTGGGTAGGTGGGTGGTTGAGGTGCCCTCCGATCGCGGGTGAAGCTGAGAGGGAGGGGAGAGAGGTGGGTGGGTAGGTGGGTGGGTGGGTGGATGGGTGGGTGGGTAGGTGGGTGGGTGGGTGGGTGGGTGGGTGGGTAGGTAGGTGGGTAGGTGAGTGGGTAGGTGGGTGGTTGAGGTGCCCTCCGATCGCGGGTGAAGCTGAGAGGGAGGGGAGAGAGGTGGGTGGGTAGGTGGGTGGGTGGGTGGGTAGGTGGGTGGGTGGGTGGATGGGTGGGTGGGTAGGTGGGTGGGTGGGTGGGAAGGTGGGTGGGTGGGTGGGTGGGGGAGGTGCCCTCCGATCGCGGGTGAAGCTGAGAGGGAGGGGAGAGAGGTGGGTGGGTGGGTAGGTGGGTGGGTGGGTGGGTGGGTAGGTGGGTAGGTGGGTAGGTGGGTAGGTGGGTAGGTGGGTAGGTAGGTAGGTGGGTGGGTGGGTGGGGGAGGTGCCCTCCGATCACGGGTGAAGCTGAGAGGGAGGGGAGAGAGGTGGGTGGGTGGGTAGGTGGGTGGGTGGGTGGGTAGGTGGGTGGGTGGGTGGGTAGGTAGGTGGGTGGGTGGGTAGGTGGGTAGGTGGGTAGGTGGGTAGGTAGGTAGGTGGGTGGGTGGGTGGGGGAGGTGCCCTCCGATCGCGGGTGAAGCTGAGAGGGAGGGGAGAGAGGTGGGTGGGTAGGTGGGTGGGTGGGTAGGTGGGTGGGTGGGTGGATGGGTGGGTGGGTAGGTGGGTGGGTGGGTGGGAAGGTGGGTGGGTGGGTGGGTGGGGGAGGTGCCCTCCGATCGCGGGTGAAGCTGAGAGGGAGGGGAGAGAGGTGGGTGGGTGGGTAGGTGGGTAGGTGGGTGGGTGGGTAGGTGGGTGGGTGGGTGGGTGGGTGGGTGGGTGGGTAGGTAGGTGGGTGGGTAGGTGGGTGGGTAGGTGGGTAGGTGGGTAGGTAGGTAGGTGGGTGGGTGGGTGGGGGAGGTGCCCTCCGATCGCGGGTGAAGCTGAGAGGGAGGGGAGAGAGGTGGGTGGGTGGGTAGGTGGGTGGGTGGGTAGGTGGGTGGGTGGGTGGGTGGGTGGGTAGGTAGGTGGGTGGGTAGGTGGGTGGGTAGGTGGGTAGGTGGGTAGGTAGGTGGGTGGGTGGGTGGGTGGGTGGGGGAGGTGCCCTCCGATCGCGGGTGAAGCTGAGAAGGAGGGGAGGGGAGAGATTATAGAGAGGTGGGTGGGTGGTTAGGTGGGTGGGGGGGTGGGTGGGTGGATGGGTGGGTAGGTGGGTAGGTAGGTAGGTAGGTGGGTGGGTAGGTAGGTGGGTAGGTGGGTAGGTGGGTGGGTGGGTGGGTAGGTGGGTAGGTGGGTGGGTGGGTAGGTGGGTGGGTAGGTGGGTGGGTGGGTGTTTGGTTGGGTGGGTGGGTGGACGGAGAGAGACAGGTGGAGAGTTAACATCCGACAGATACCCGCCGTGTCTCTCCCCGTGTCCCCGTGTCTCAGTGTCTCTCCCCGTGTCCCCGTGTCTCAGTGTCTCTCCCCGTGTCCCCGTGTCTCAGTATCTCTCCCCGTGTCCCCGTGTCTCAGTGTCTCTCCCCGTGTCCCCGTGTCTCAGTGTCTCTCCCCGTGTCCCCGTGTCTCAGTGTCTCTCCCCGTGTCCCCGTGTCTCAGTGTCTCTCCCCGTGTCCCCGTGTCTCAGTATCTCTCCCCGTGTCTCCGTGTCTCAGTGTCTCTCCCCGTGTCCCCGTGTCTCAGTGTCTCTCCCCGTGTCCCCGTGTCTCAGTGTCTCTCCCCGTGTCCCCGTGTCTCAGTGTCTCTCCCCATGTCCCCGTGTCTCAGTGTCTCTCCCCGTGTCCCCGTGTCTCAGTGTCTCTCCCCGTGTCTCCGTGTCTCAGTGTCTCTCCCCGTGTCCCCGTGTCTCAGTGTCTCTCCCCGTGTCCCCGTGTCTCAGTGTCTCTCCCCGTGTCCCCGTGTCTCAGTGTCTCTCCCCGTGTCCCCGTGTCTCAGTGTCTCTCCCCGTGTCCCCGTGTCTCAGAATCTCTCCCCGTGTCCCCATGTCTCAGTGTCTCTCCCCGTGTCCCCGTGTCTCAGTGTCTCTCCCCGTGTCCCCGTGTCTCAGTGTCTCTCCCCGTGTCCCCGTGTCTCAGTATCTCTCCCCGTGTCCCCGTGTCTCAGTGTCTCTCCCCGTGTCCCCGTGTCTCAGTGTCTCTCCCCGTGTCCCCGTGTCTCAGTGTCTCTCCCCGTGTCCCCGTGTCTCAGTGTCTCTCCCCGTGTCCCCGTGTCTCAGTGTCTCTCCCCGTGTCCCCGTGTCTCAGTGTCTCTCCCCGTGTCCCCGTGTCTCAGTGTCTCTCCCCGTGTCCCCATGTCTCAGTGTCTCTCCCCGTGTCCCCGTGTCTCAGTGTCTCTCCCCGTGTCCCCGTGTCTCAGTGTCTCTCCCCGTGTCCCCGTGTCTCAGTGTCTCTCCCCGTGTCCCCGTGTCTCAGTGTCTCTCCCCGTGTCCCCGTGTCTCAGTATCTCTCCCCGTGTCCCCGTGTCTCAGTGTCTCTCCCCGTGTCCCCGTGTCTCAGTGTCTCTCCCCGTGTCCCCGTGTCTCAGTGTCTCTCCCCGTGTCCCCGTGTCTCAGTGTCTCTCCCCGTGTCCCCGTGTCTCAGTGTCTCTCCCCGTGTCCCCGTGTCTCAGTGTCTCTCCCCGTGTCCCCGTGTCTCAGTGTCTCTCCCCGTGTCCCCGTGTCTCAGTGTCTCTCCCCGTGTCCCCGTGTCTCAGTGTCTCTCCCCGTGTCCCCGTGTCTCCGTGTCTCAGTGTCTCTCCCCGTGTCCCCGTGTCTCAGTGTCTCTCCCCGTGTCCCCGTGTCTCCGTGTCTCAGTGTCTCTCCCCGTGTCCCCGTGTCTCAGTGTCTCTCCCCGTGTCCCCGTGTCTCCGTGTCTCAGTGTCTCTCCCCGTGTCTCCGTGTCTCAGTGTCTCTCCCCGTGTCCCCGTGTCTCCGTGTCTCAGTGTCTCTCCCCGTGTCCCCGTGTCTCAGTGTCTCTCCCCGTGTCCCCGTGTCTCCGTGTCTCTCCCCGTGTCCCCGTGTCCCCGTGTCTCAGTGTCTCTCCCCGTGTCTCCGTGTCTCAGTGTCTCTCCCCGTGTTCCCGTGTCTCAGTGTCTCTCCCCGTGTCCCCGTGTCCCCGTGTCTCCGTGTCTCAGTGTCTCTCCCCGTGTCCCCGTGTCTCAGTATCTCTCCCCGTGTCCCCGTGTCTCCGTGTCTCAGTGTCTCTCCCCGTGTCCCCGTGTCTCAGTGTCTCTCCCCGTGTCCCCGTGTCTCAGTATCTCTCCCCGTGTCCCCGTGTCTCAGTATCTCTCCCCGTGTCCCCGTGTCTCAGTGTCTCTCCCCGTGTCCCCGTGTCTCAGTATCTCTCCCCGTGTCCCCGTGTCTCCGTGTCTCTCCCCGTGTCCCCGTGTCTCAGTGTCTCTCCCCGTGTCCCCGTGTCTCAGTGTCTCTCCCCGTGTCCCCGTGTCCCCGTGTCTCAGTGTATCTCCCCGTGTCTCCGTGTCTCAGTGTCTCTCCCCGTGTCCCCGTGTCCCCGTGTCTCAGTGTCTCTCCCCGTGTCCCCGTGTCCCCGTGTCTCAGTGTCTCTCCCCGTGTCCCCGTGTCCCCGTGTCTCAGTGTCTCTCCCCGTGTCCCCGTGTCTCAGTATCTCTCCCCGTGTCCCGTGTCTCAGTGTCTCTCCCCGTGTCCCCGTGTCTCAGTGTCTCTCCCCGTGTCCCCGTGTCTCCGTGTCTCAGTATCTCTCCCCGTGTCCCCGTGTCCCCGTGTCTCAGTGTCTCTCCCCGTGTCCCCGTGTCTCAGTGTCTCTCCCCGTGTCCCCGTGTCCCCGTGTCTCAGTGTCTCTCCCCGTGTCCCCGTGTCCCCGTGTCTCAGTATCTCTCCCCGTGTCCCCGTGTCTCAGTGTCTCTCCCCGTGTCCCCGTGTCTCAGTATCTCTCCCCGTGTCCCCGTGTCTCAGTGTCTCTCCCCGTGTCCCCGTGTCCCCGTGTCTCAGTGTCTCTCCCCGTGTCCCCGTGTCCCCGTGTCTCAGTATCTCTCCCCGTGTCCCCGTGTCTCAGTATCTCTCCCCGTGTCTCCGTGTCTCAGTGTCTCTCCCCGTGTCCCCGTGTCTCAGTGTCTCTCCCCATGTCCCCGTGTCTCAGTGTCTCTCCCCCGTGTCCCCGTGTCTCAGTGTCTCTCCCCGTGTCCCCGTGTCTCAGTATCTCTCTCCGTGTCCCCGTGTCTCAGTGTCTCTCCCCGTGTCCCCGTGTCTCAGTGTCTCTCCCCGTGTCCCCGTGTCTCAGTGTCTCTCCCCGTGTCCCCGTGTCTCAGTGTCTCTCCCTGTGTCCCCGTGTCTCAGTGTCTCTCCCCGTGTCCCCGTGTCTCAGTGTCTCTCCCCGTGTCCCCGTGTCTCAGTATCTCTCCCCGTGTCTCCGTGTCTCAGTGTCTCTCCCCGTGTCCCCGTGTCTCAGTGTCTCTCCCCGTGTCCCCGTGTCTCAGTGTCTCTCCCCATGTCCCCGTGTCTCAGTCTCTCTCCCCGTGTCCCCGTGTCTCTGTCTCTCTCCCCGTGTCTCCGTGTCTCAGTGTCTCTCCCCGTGTCCCCGTGTCTCAGTGTCTCTCCCCGTGTCTCCGTGTCTCAGTGTCTCTCCCCGTGTCCCCGTGTCTCAGTATCTCTCCCCATGTCCCCGTGTCTCAGTATCTCTCCCCGTGTCCCCGTGTCTCAGTATCTCTCCCCGTGTCTCAGTATCTCTCCCCGTGTCCCCGTGTCTCAGTGTCTCTCCCCGTGTCCCCGTGTCTCAGTGTCTCTCCCCGTGTCCCCGTGTCTCAGTGTCTCTCCCCGTGTCCCCGTGTCTCAGTGTCTCTCCCCGTGTCCCCGTGTCTCAGTGTCTCTCCCCGTGTCCCCGTGTCTCAGTGTCTCTCCCCGTGTCCCCGTGTCTCAGTGTCTCTCCCCGTGTCCCCGTGTCTCAGTGTCTCTCCCCGTGTCCCCGTGTCTCAGTGTCTCTCCCCGTGTCCCCGTGTCTCAGTGTCTCTCCCCGTGTCCCCGTGTCTCAGTGTCTCTCCCCGTGTCCCCGTGTCTCCGTCTCTCTCCCCGTGTCTCCGTGTCTCAGTGTCTCTCCCCGTGTCCCCGTGTCTCAGTGTCTCTCCCCGTGTCTCAGTGTCTCTCCCCGTGTCCCCGTGTCTCAGTATCTCTCCCCGTGTCCCCGTGTCTCAGTGTCTCTCCCCGTGTCCCCGTGTCTCAGTGTCTCTCCCCGTGTCTCCCCGTGTCCCCGTCTCTCTCCCCGTGTCTCCCCGCGTCTCCCCGTGCCTGCAGGAAGCTGACGGTCATGAGCGTGAGGCAGTAGGAGGAGACGCCACCCGTGAAGGCCTCGTTGAGCTCCCGCTGCTGCAGGAACTGCTTCAGCACCAACACGAGGTACGGCAGGGCCGGGAAAGCCTGCGGAGCGACACAGCCGTCATCTGTCCGCTGCTGGATGAGGCTGCTTACACCTCGACATGGTCTCTAGGCTGGGGGTCTCTGCAAAATACAACTACTTCAGGCCTGGTGGAGGCCTAGCCTAGTTTTTTAAGGCCTAGTGGAAGCCTACTGAGGGTCTAGCGGAGACTTGGTGGAGGCCTAGTTGAGGCCTAGTGAAGATCTAGTGGAGACTAGTGAAGGCCTAGTTGAGGCCTAGTGAAGATCTAGCGGAGGCTTGGTGAAGGCCTAGGTGAGGCCTAGTGAAGATCTAGTGGAGACTAGTGAAGGCCTAGTTGAGGCCTAGTGAAGATCTAGTGGAGACTAGTGGAGGCCTAGTGAAGGCTCTGGTGGCCACGTGAGAATCATGGCGAGGCTCTAATGAAGGCCTAATAGAAGGGTCTAGTGAAGGCCTCGTGAGGGTGAGGTGAAGCCTGAGTAGAAGCCTAGTATAGACCTAGTGGAGGCCCAGTGCAGGCCGAGCCAGGGTCTCGTGGAGGCCTACTTAAGGCTCTGGTGGCATCGTGAGGATCATGGTGAGGGTCTAGTGAAGGCCTCGTGAGGGTGAGGTGAAGGCTGAGTAGAAGCCCAGTGCAGGCCTAGTGGAGGCCCAGTGCAGGCCGAGCAAGGGCCTGGTAGAGGCCTACTTAAGGCTCTGGTGGCATTGTGAGGATCATGGTGAGGGTCTAGTGAAGGCCTCGTGAGGGTGAGGTGAAGGCCGAGTAGAAGCCTAGTGTAGGCCTAGTGGAGACCTAGTAGAAGCCCAGTGTAGGCCCAGTGGAGGCCCAGTGCAGGCCGAGCCAGGGTCTCGTGGAGGCCTACTTAAGGCTCTGGTGGCATCGTGAGGATCATGATGAGGGTCTAGTGAAGGCCTCGTGAGGGTGAGGTGAAGGCCGAGTAGAAGCCTAGTGTAGGCCTAGTGGAGACCTAGTAGAAGCCCAGTGTAGGCCTAGTGGAGGCCCAGTGCAGGCCTTAGCCAGGGTCTCGTGGAGGCCTACTTAAGGCTTTGGTGGCATCGTGAGGATCATGGTGAGGCTCTAGTGAAGGCTTCGTGAGGATGAGGTGAAGCCTGAGTAGAAGCCTAGTGTAGGCCTAGTGCAGGCCCAGTGCAGGCCCAGTGCAGGCCTAACAAGGGTCTCTTGAAGGCCTAGTGGGCGGTGAGGTGGAGGCCTAGAGAAGGCCTAGTGGAGGCCCAGTGCAGGCCTAACAAGGGTCTCTTGAAGGCCTAGTGGGCGGTGAGATGGAGGCCTGGAGAAGGCCCATTGCAGGCCTAGTGGAGGCTCAGTGCAGGCCTAACAAGGGTCTCTTGAAGGCCTAGTGGGCGGTGAGATGGAGGCCTGGAGAAGGCCCATTGCAGGCCTAGTGGAGGCTCAGTGCAGGCCTAACAGGGGTCTCTTGAAGGCCTAGTGGGGGTGAGGTGGAGGCCTAGAGAAGGCCCATTGCAGGCCTAGTGGAGGCTCAGTGCAGGCCTAACAAGGGTCTCTTGAAGGCCTAGTGGGCGGTGAGGTGGAGGCCTGGAGAAGGCCCATTGCAGGCCTAGTGGAGGCTCAGTGCAGGCCTAACAAGGGTTTCTTGAAGGCCTAGTGGGCGGTGAGATGGAGGCCTAGAGAAGGCCTAGTGGAGGCCCAGTGCAGGCCCAGTGCAGGCCTAACAAGGGTCTCTTGAAGGCCTAGTGGGCGGTGAGATGGAGGCCTGGAGAAGGCCTAGTGAAGGCCCAGTGCAGGCTCAGTGCAGGCCTAACAAGGGTCTCTTGAAGGCCTAGTGGGGGTGAGATGGAGGCCTGGAGAAGGCCCTTTGCAGGCCTAGTGGAGGCTCAGTGCAGGCCTAACAAGGGTTTCTTGAAGGCCTAGTGGGCGGTGAGATGGAGGCCTAGAGAAGGCCTAGTGGAGGCCCAGTGCAGGCCCAGTGCAGGCCTAACAAGGGTCTCTTGAAGGCCTAGTGGGCGGTGAGATGGAGGCCTGGAGAAGGCCTAGTGAAGGCCCAGTGCAGGCCTAACAAGGGTTTCTTGAAGGCCTAGTGGGCGGTGAGGTGGAGGCCTGGAGAAGGCCATTGCAGGCCTAGTGCAGGCTCAGTGCAGGCCTAACAAGGGTCTCTTGAAGGCCTAGTGGGCGGTGAGATGGAGGCCTAGAGAAGGCCTAGTGGAGGCCCAGTGCAGGCCCAGTGCAGGCCTAACAAGGGTCTCTTGAAGGCCTAGTGGGCGGTGAGATGGAGGCCTGGAGAAGGCCCATTGCAGGCCTAGTGGAGGCTCAGTGCAGGCCTAACAAGGGTCTCTTGAAGGCCTAGTGGGCGGTGAGGAGGAGGCCTGGAGAAGGCCTAGTGAAGGCCCAGTGCAGGCCTAACAAGGGTCTCTTGAAGGCCTAGTGGGCGGTGAGGTGGAGGCCTAGAGAAGGCCCATTGCAGGCCTAGTGGAGGCTCAGTGCAGGCCTAACAAGGGTCTCTTGAAGGCCTAGTGGGCGGTGAGGAGGAGGCCTGGAGAAGGCCTAGTGGAGGCCCAGTGCAGGCCTAACAAGGGTCTCTTGAAGGCCTAGTGGGCGGTGAGGAGGAGGCCTGGAGAAGGCCTAGTGGAGGCCCAGTGCAGGCTCAGTGCAGGCCTAACAAGGGTCTCTTGAAGGCCTAGTGGGCGGTGAGGTGGAGGCCTGGAGAAGGCCTAGTGAAGGCCCAGTGCAGGCCTAACAATGGTCTCTTGAAGGCCTAGTGGGCGATGAGGTGGAGGCCTAGAGAAGGCCTAGTGCAGGCTCAGTGCAGGCCTAACAAGGGTCTCTTGAAGGCCTAGTGTGTGGTGAGGTGGAGGCCTGGAGAAGGCCTAGCGGAGGAGGCCGTCACCTGCATGAACGAGCGAGTGAGTTCCGCCGAGCGAACGCCGTTCTCCATGTTGAAGCTGATGTCCACCTTCACGTCGGAGCGAGCGTCCATCATCTTGATGATCGGCACCTGCGGCACGCCAACGACACGCCAACGACACGCGTGTCAGGCCTCGTGTTGTCCGCGTCTCTCCCGCTTCCCCCCTCGCCTCCGTGTATCTCCCCCCATCAGCCTCGGTCTCCGTGAGTCTCTACCCCACGAGTCCCTGTGAGTCTCTACCCAGTGAGTCTCTACCCCACGAGTCTCTGTGAGTCTCTACCCCGTGAGTCTCTACACCACGAGTCTCCGTGAGGCTCTCCCTGTGAGTCTCACCGTGGCTCTATCGAGGACTCGAACTGAGCCCTGTGCAGCGACTCTGTGAGTCTCTCCCTGTGAGTCTCTACCCCACGAGTCTCCATGAGTCTCTACCCCACGAGTCCCCGTGAGTCTCTACTCCCCGCGAGTTTCACCGTGGCTCTATCCAGGACTCGAACTGAGCCCTGTGCAGCGACTCCGTGAGTCTCACCGTGGCTCTATCTCTCCGTGAGTCTCACCGTGGCTCTATCGAGGACTCGCACTGAGCCCTGTGCAGCGACTCCGTGAGTCTCTACCCCGTGAGTCTCTACACGAGACTCCGTGAGTCTCTACACAGTGAGTCTCACCGTGGCTCTATCTCCCCGTGAGTCTCACCGTGGCTCTATCGAGGACTCGCACTGAGCCCTGTGCAGCGACTCCGTGAGTCTCTACCCCCGTGAGTCTCTACACGAGACTCCGTGAGTCTCTACACAGTGAGTCTCACCGTGGCTCTATCTCCCCGTGAGTCTCACCGTGGCTCTATCGAGGACTCGCACTGAGCCCTGTGCAGCGACTCCGTGAGTCTCTACCCCGTGAGTCTCTACACGAGACTCCGTGAGTCTCTACACAGTGAGTCTCACCGTGGCTCTATCTCTCCGTGAGTCTCACCGTGGCTCTATCGAGGACTCGCACTGAGCCCTGTGCAGCGACTCCGTGAGTCTCTAGCTCCTCGGCCAGCGTCCAGAGGGGCAGCGCGTCCCAGCGGCCAAACACCACCACGTCAATGTCGCTACAACAACAACAACCACAACCACAACAAACACAACCATCACAACCATAACAAACACAACAAACACAACAAACACAACAACAACAAACACAACAACAACGACAATCACCACCGCAACTACGAGCACTACAAACACCACCACGTCAATGTCGCTACAACAACAACAACAACAACAACCACAACAACCACAACAAACACAACCATCACAACCATCACAAACACAACAAACACAACAAACACAACAACAACGACAATCACCACCGCAACTACGAGCACTACAAACACCACCACGTCGATGTATTTACAACAACCATCACAACCACAACAAACACAACCACAACAAACACAACCATCACAACCATAACAAACACAACAAACACAACAACAACAACCACAACAACCACAACAACCACAACAAACACAACCATCACAACCATAATAAACACAACAAACACAACAACAACAAACACAACAACAAACACAATCACCACCGCAACCACGAGCACTACAAACACCACCACGTCGATGTCGCTACAACAACAACAACAACAACAACCACAACAACAACAACCACAACAACCACAACAACCACAACCAACACAACCATCACAACCATAACAAACACAACAAACACAACAAACACAACAACAACAAACACAACAACAACGACAATCACCACCGCAACTACGAGCACTACAAACACCACCACGTCGATGTATTTACAAAAACCACAACAACCATCACAACCACAACAAACACAACCATCACAACCACAACAAACACAACAACAAACACAATCACCACCGCAACTACGAGCACTACAAACACCACCACAGCGATGTCGCTACCACAACCACAACAACCACAACCATCACAACAACCACAACAACCACAACAACCACAATCACCACCACAACTACAACCACTACAAACACCACCATGTCGATGTCGCTACCACAACCATCACAACCACAACCAACACAACCACAACAAACACAACAACAACCATCACAACCACAACAACCACAACAACAACCATCACAACCACAACAAACACAACCACAATCACCACCACAACTACGACCACTACAAACACCACCACATCGATGTCGCTACCACAACTATCACAACCACAACCAACACAACCACAACAAACACAACCACAACCAACACAACCACAACAAACACAACAACAACCATCACAACCACAACCATCACAACCACAACCAACACAACCACAACAACCACAACAACAACCATCACAACCACAACAACCACAACAACAACCATCACAACCACAACAAACACAACCACAATCACCACCACAACTACGAGCACTACAAACACCACCATGTCGATGTCGCTACCACAACCATCACAACAACAACCATCACAACAAACACAACCACAACAACCACAATCACAACTACGACCACTACAAACATCACCACATCGATGTCGCTACCACAACCGCCACAACCACAATCACAACAACCATCACAACCACAACCATCACAACCACAACCAACACAACCACAACAACCACAACAACAACCATCACAACCACAACAACCACAACAACAACCATCACAACCACAACAAACACAACCACAATCACCACCACAACTACGAGCACTACAAACACCACCATGTCGATGTCGCTACCACAACCATCACAACAACAACCATCACAACAAACACAACCACAACAACCACAATCACAACTACGACCACTACAAACATCACCACATCGATGTCGCTACCACAACCGCCACAACCACAATCACAACAACCATAATCACCACCACCAAATCACAAACAACCATAATCACCACCACCACAATCACTACGACATGCACAACCACCACAAGCACCACCACATCGACATCACTACAACCACCCTCACCACGCTACTGCACTACCACCAACATCACCACCATCACCACCATCACCATCGCCAACATCCACCATCAGCACCATCACCACCATCACCCAACATCACCACCATCACACCATCACCATCACTCACCACCATCACCAACATCACCACCATCACCAACATCACATCACCACCATCACCAACATCACCACCCATCACCAACATCACCACCATCGCCACCATCGCCACCATCGCCACCATCAGCACCAGCGCCACCATCGCCACCATCGCCAACATCGCCACATCGCCACCATCGCCACCATCGCCACCATCACCAACATCACCACCATCAGCACCATCAGCACCATCAGCACCATCAGCACCATCACCAGCATCATCGCCAACATCGCCACCATCGCCACCATCGCCACCATCACCACCATCACCACCATCACCACCCATCAGCACCATCGCCACCATCGCCACCATCGCCACCTTCAGCACCATCACCACCATCAGCACCATCACCACCATCGCCACCATCGCCAACATCACCATCATCGCCACCATCACCACCATCACCAACATCGTCACCATCACCCCCATTACCACCATCGCCACCATCGCCACCTATCAGCACCATCGCCACCATCGCCACCATCGCCACCATCGCCACCATCACCAACATCACCCCCATCACCACCATCACCAACATCACCCCCATCACCAACATCACCCCCATCACCACCATCGCCACCATCCACCAACATCACCCACCATCGCCACCATCGCCACCCATCGCCACCAATCACCAACATCACTACCATCACCACCATCGCCAACATCGCCACCATCGCCACCAGCACCAACATCACCCCCATCACCACCATCACCCACCCCGCCACCATCACCACCATCACCACCATCACCACCCATCACCACCATCACCACCATCAGCACCATCACCAACATCACCACCATCAAACACCATCACCACCATCAGCACCATCACCAACATCACCACCATCAACACCATCACCACCATCACCACCATCAGCACCATCACCCCCATCACACCACCATCACCACCATCAGCACCATCACCACCATCACCAACATCGTCACCATCACCCCCATTACCACCATCGCCACCATCAGCACCATCGCCACCATCGCCACCATCGCGCCACCATCGCCACCATCACCAACATCACCCCCATCACCCACCATCACCAACATCACCCCCCATCACCAACATCACCCCCATCACCACCATCGCCACCATCACCAACATCACCACCATCACCAACATCACTACCATCACCACCATCGCCAACATCGCCAACATCGCCACCATCGCCACCCAGCACCAACATCACCCCCCATCACCACCATCACCACCGCCACCCATCACCACCATCACCCACCATCACCACCATCACCACCATCACCAACATCACCACCCATCGCACCTGGTTGGGAGGTAGAGTCCGGTGCTGAAGCTCCCAAAAACCTTGACCTGCAGACGCACACACGCAGCACACCACGAAGACAAAGATCACGGTGACGCTCACGGAGGTCATCCAGAGCCTTCACTAGGCCTCAACTAGGCCTCCATTAGGCCTCAAATTAGGCCTTCACTAGACCCTCACTATAACACTCACGAGGTCATCCAGAGCCTTCACTAGGCCTCAACTAGGCCTCCATTAGGCCTCAATTAGGCCTTCACTAGACCCTCACTATAACACTCACGAGGTCATCCAGAGCCTTCACTAGGCCTCCACTAGACCCTCACTATAACACTCACGAGGTCATCCAGAGCCTTCACTAGGCCTTCACTAGACCCTCACTATAACACTCACGAGGTCATCCAGAGCCTTCACTAGGCCTCAACTAGGCCTCCATTAGGCCTCAATTAGGCCTTCACTAGACCCTCACTATAACACTCACGAGGTCATCCAGAGCCTTCACTAGGCCTCCACTAGACCCTCACTATAACACTCACGAGGTCATCCAGAGCCTTCACTAGGCCTCCACTAGAACCTCACTATAACACTCACTAGGCCATCCTGAGCCTTCACTAGGCCTCAACTAGACCCTCACTATAACACTCACGAGGTCCATCCAGAGCCTTCACTAGGCCTCCACTAGACCCTCACTATAACACTCACGAGGTCATCCAGAGCCTTCACTAGGCCTCCACTAGACCCTCACTATAACACTCACTAGGCCATCCTGAGCCTTCACTAGGCCTCAACTAGGCCTCCACTAGACCCTCACTATAACACTCACGAGGCCATCCAGAGCCTTCACTAGGCCTCAACTAGACCCTCACTATAACACTCACTAGGCCATCCAGAGCCTCAACTAGGCCTCAACTAGACCCTCACTATAACACTCACGAGGTCATCCAGAGCCTTCACTAGGCCTCCACTAGACCCTCACTATAACACTCACGAGGCCATCCAGAGCCTTCACTAGGCCTCCACTAGACCCTCACTATAACACTCACTAGGCCATCCAGAGCCTCAACTAGGCCTCAACTAGACCCTCACTATAACACTCACGAGGTCATCCAGAGCCTTCACTAGGCCTCCACTAGACCCTCACTATAACACTCACGAGGCCATCCAGAGCCTTCACTAGGCCTCAACTAGACCCTCACTATAACACTCACTAGCGCCATCCAGAGCCTCAACTAGGCCTCAACTAGACCCTCACTATAACACTCACGAGGTCATCCAGAGCCTTCACTAGGCCTCCACTAGACCCTCACTATAACACTCACGAAGCCATCCAGAGCCTTGACTAGGCCTCAACTAGGCCTCCACTAGACCCTCACTATAACACTCACGAAGCCATCCAGAGCCTTGACTAGGCCTCAACTAGGCCTCCACTAGACCCTCACTATAACACTCACGAGGTTATCCAGAGCCTTGGTGATAGTGATGGTGGCGGTGATTGTGGTGATGTTGATGGTGGTGTTGGTGATGGTGTTCACGTTGGTGATGGTGGTGGCGGTGATAGTGACAGTGTTCATGGCGGTGCTGATCATGGTGATGTGGATGGTGGTGCTGGTGGTGATAGTGATGGTGATTTGTGGTGATGTTGATGGTGGTGGTTATGGTAATGGTCATAGTGATGGCGATGATGGTGATTCTGGTTATGGTGATGGTGGAGCGCCGGGTGGCTAAAGCACAGCAAGTTGGCACAGTAGGGGGCACAGGTGGTGCATCAGCCAGTCGTCTCGGTCATCTCAATCAGTCGACCCCGTGGCACCTGCTGGGTCTGCCCCGTGACCTCCTGCCAGCGGGCGTTCGACACTTCACGTGGCAGCCTCAAGGTGCACTTGGCCTGGCACAAGCGCTCGTGGTGGTGACGACGTCGCGTTGTTGGTGGTGGTGGTGGTGATGGTGGTGGCGGTGGTGGTGACGTCACCGGTTGTTGGTGGTGGTGATCGTGATGGTGGGTGGGCGGTGACGTCACCGGTTGTTGGTGGTGGTGATCGTGATGGTGGTGGCGGTGGTGGTGACGTCACCGGTTGTTGGTGGTGATCGTGATGGTGGGTGGCGGGTGACGTCACCGGTTGTTGGTGGTGGTGATCGTGATGGTGGTGGCGGTGGTGGTAACGTCACCGGTTGTTGGTGGTGATCGTGATGGTGGGTGGCGGGTGGTGGTGACGTCACCGGTTGTTGGTGGTGATCGTGATGGTGGGTGGCGGTGGTGGTGACGTCACCGGTTGTTGGTGGTGGTGGTGGTGGATGGTGGTGGGCGGTGGTGGTGACGTCACCGGTTGTTGGTGGTGGTGATCGTGATGGTGGGTGGCGGTGGTGGTGGGGGTCCAAGTCACCTGAGCTGTGGGCCAAAGCTGTAGAGAACCACGCGGCTGATTCGTTTCACCACCCCTGACCTCATCCTCTGCTCCTCAGGGCGCGGCTGCGAATACTCGTAGAAGTCCAATCACCTCCTCGTGCAGACTGGGGTCACGGAGACACGGGGTCATGGAGACATGGGGACCACGGGGTCACGGGGTCATGGAGACACGGGGACATGGGGTCACGGGGACACGGGGTCATGGGGACACGGGGTCACGGGGTCATGGGGACACGGGGTCACGGGGACACGGGGTCATGGGGACATGGGGACACGGTGTATTGCTACGTGCATCTCCATGTATCGGTGCGTGTGTGGTGTATCGGTGCGTGTGTGGTGTATCGGTATGTGTGTGGTGTATCGGTGTGTGTGTGGTGTGTGTGGTGTGCTGTGTGTGTGCTGTGTGTGTGTGTGCTGTGTGTGTGCTGTGTGTGTATGGTGTGTGTGTGGTGTGTGTGTGGTTTGTGTGGTGTGTGTGTGTGGTGTGTGTGTGTGGTGTGTGTGTGTGGTGTGTGTGTGTGGTGGTTGTGTGGTGTATCGGTGTGTGTGTGTGGTGTGTGTGGTGTGTGTGGTTTGTGTGGTGTGTGTGTGGTGTGTGTGTGCTGTGTGTGTGCTGTGTGTGTGTGGTGTGTGTGGTGTGTGTGTGGTTTGTGTGGTGTGTGTGTGAGTGGTGTGTGTGTGTGGTGTGTGTGTGTGGTGTGTGTGTGGTGTATCGGTGTGTGTGTGTGGTGTGTGTGTGGTGTGTGTGTGTGTGGTGTGTGTGGTGTGTGTGTGGTGTGTGTGTGGTTTGTGTGGTGTGTGTGTGTGGTGTGTGTGTGGTGTGTGTGTGGTGTGTGTGTGTGTGGTGTGTGTGTGGTGTGTGTGTGGTGTGTGTGTGGTGTGTGTGTGTGGTGTGTGTGGTGTATCACTGTGTGGTGTACCACCCACCCCCACCACCCCCTGCGTGTACGCCCTACGGCACCACGGGGTGTGTGGTGTGGTGTGTGTGTGTGGTGTGTGTGTGGTGTGTGTGTGGTGGTGTGTGTGGTGGTGTGTGTGTGTGGTGTGTGTGTGTGGTGTGTGTGTGGTGTGTGTGTGTGTGTGTGTGTGTGCTGTGGTGTGTGTGTGTGGGTGTGTGTGTGGTGTGTGTGTGGTGTGTGTGTGTGGTGTGTGTGGTGTGTGTGTGGTGTGTGTGTGGTGTGTGTGTGTGTGTGTGTGGTGTGTGTGTGTGTGGTGTGTGTGTGGTGTGTGTGTGGTGTGGTGTGTGTGTGTGTGTGGTGTGTGTGTGGTGTGTGTGTGTGGTGTGTGTGGTGTGTGTGTGTGGTGTGTGTGTGTGGTGTGTGTGTGTGTGTGGTGTGTGTGTGTGTGTGTGATGTGTGTGTGTGATGTGTGTGTGTGTGGTGTGTGTGTGTGTGGTGTGTGTGTGGTGTGTGTGGTGTATCAGTGTGTGTGTGGTGAGTGTGGTGTATGACTGTGTGTGTGTGGTGTATGGCTGTGTGTGTGTGGTGTGTGTGTGTGGTGTGTGTTGTATGGCTGTGTGTGTGTGTGTGTGGTGTTGTGTGGTGTGTGTGGTGTGTGTGTGTGGTGTGTGTGTGTGGTGTGGTGTGTGTGTGGCTGTGTGTGTGTGGTGTTGTGTGTGTGGTGTGTGTGTGTGGTGTGTGTGTGGTGTGTGTGTGGTGTGTGTGTGTGTGGGTGTGTGGTGTGGTTGTGTGTGTGTGGTGTGTGGTGTATTGCTGTGTGTGTGTGGTGTGTGTGTGTGGTGTGTGTGTGTGTGTGGTGTGTGTGTGTGGTGGTGTGTGTGTGGTGTGTGTGGTGTGTGTGTGTGTGTGTGTGTGTGGTGTGTGTGTGTGGTGTGTGTGTGGTTGTGTGCGTGTGGTGTGTGGTGTATTGCTGTGTGTGTTTGGTGTGTGTGTGTGTGTGTCGTGTTGGTGTGTGTGTGGTGTGTGTGGTGTGTGTGTGTGGTGTGGTGTGTGTGTGTGGTGTTTGGCTGTGTGTGTGTGGTGTGTGTCGTGTGTGGTGTGTGTGTGGTGTGTGGTGTGTGGTGTGTGTGTGGTGTGTGTGTGGTGTGTGTGGTGTGTGTGTGTGTGTGGTGTGTGGTGTGTGTGTGTGGTGTGTGTGTGGTGTGTGTGTGGTGTGTGTGTGTGGTGTGTGTGTGTGTTGTATGGCTGTGTGGTGGTGTGTGTGTGGTGTGTGGTGTGTGTGTGTGGTGTGTGTGGTGTGGTGTGTGGTGTGTGTGTGGGTGTGTGTGTGTGGTGTGTGTGTGTGTGGTGTATGGCTGTGTGTGTGGTGTGTGTGTTGTATGGCTGTGTGTGTGTGGTGTACCACCCACCCCACCACCCCCT
>NW_027613924.1:0-31963 GCF_965212315.1 Lampetra planeri
CAGCCTGCCAGCATGTTGCCGATGTTATTATAAAGTACGTGTAGAAACGTGTTTCAGCAGATTCATTTGATGGAATTGTTTCTTCCTCTGTGCCTGACAACTTCTTCCTGGACGTTAGCGTGGTTGAAGGTCTGTCGACCGTCTGCATTCGTTACTTAAACTTAGAACAACCTCCTGAGCTCCTCTTCAGTGATGTACTTATTCGCTATCTGGATATTTTTTTTACTTTATCGTTTGTTTACTGTTACTCCATACCAGAACCCTACAACTCTATAAAACTCCGTCTTTCCTTGTGTTCTCCATCTGTTGAGCTCATAAACAAAAGCCTTCATCATCAGTCCATCAGATTCTACCCAGTTTCTTTCTTCTGTTCATGCCTGACTTTCATCCGTCTGCAGGGTATCGCTGGAGCTGCAGGTCCTCTCGGTCCCCCTGGTCCTCCTGGTCTACCTGTAAGACTGTTTCCACCTCCGATCAATCGTTCTTTTCTGTTCAGCCCTGCAGAAGGAATGAATCAATGCATTTCTTGTGTCTTTTCTCATCCAGGGACCTCAAGGTCCCAAGGGAGCCAAAGGTTCATCTGTAAGTACACAAGTGTTTCTAAGGCAACTTGTCACACGCACGTGTGTACGTGAGACGCAGCTGGACAACACATCTTCTTTTTCCCCGTCAGGGTCCAGCCGGTGCTAAAGGAGACACTGGTACCGTCGGTCCTCCTGGCCCTCCTGTGAGTAGACCGTTGTGTTTCCACGCGGACACAGATCGTACCTGCCGTAGTCGTACTAGTACATAATCTCATACATTACAACCCCTACAGGGCCCGCCAGGAGAGGTCATCCAGCCCCTGCCCATCCGCTCACCCAAGAAGACCAAACGCTCCAGTGACATGCAGTCAGATGCAGCCGGCACCTTCATGGACTACGGAGAGGGCATGGAGGACATCTTCGGCTCGCTCAACAACCTGAAACAAGACATCGAACGTATGAAATACCCGATGGGCACGCAGAACAACCCTGCCAGAACCTGTAAGGATCTGCAGCTCTGCCACCCAGAGTTCCCTGATGGTAAGTTCAAAGTTCAACACCTGCAGAGGCTCCAGTGAGGAGGAAGACGCTGTGTGACATGAATTCTTTCCATCAATTCATCATTTGACTGCAGCCATCACATTTATTTTGTCTTCTGAGGAACATGTTGAAAATGGTTTGGGTGAAGACTTTCCAGTGGACGTCAGTGTAACAGGACGTTCCTGCTTTTCCTCAGGTGAATACTTCATCGATCCCAACCAAGGCTGCTCTGGAGACTCCTTCAAAGTCTACTGTAACTTCACCGCTGGGGGCGAAACCTGCATCTACCCGGATAAGAAGTCCAATGGAGTGAGTTTCCAGATATTTCCTTTGGTAGAAGCTTGATCAGATTGGATATAGACATTCATGAGTCCAAGATTAGGACCACTAGAGGCCAATACTATGAAATGAACAACGTGTTCCACAGACACGTTATGAAGTATTTGCTGCTAACAGTGTCTGTGTTTGTCCCTCTCAGGTCAGAATATCTTCATGGCCCCAAAGAGGTTCCTGGGTCATGGTTCAGTGAATTCAAGCGTGGTAAAATCGTACGTGTTTGCGTTTCATATCTCATCCATCATCCTCCAACTTGCAGCGTAACACTCTCATGAAATTGGACCCATTTTTTTTCCCCCATTTCTTAGTTTACAACATAAGTCATGAACTTTAAACCAGTGGCTCTGAATCCCAGCCCTGGTTTTAGATGTCACCTGCTCCTAACGAGCTGCTGATTAGAATAAAGTGTGAAGGAGCAGGTGGCGTCTCAAACCTGCAGGACAATGTTGAGTTTTACAACAGAGTTTCATGTACAAAGTGCGTCAATGATAAACTTAAGTTCCCATCCTCGTGTGTTTCCTCCGGACAGTTTTCCTACGTGGACGTCGATGGAAACTCGATAAACATGGTGCAGATGACCTTCCTCAGACTACTGACAGCCTCAGCCAGGCAAAACTTCACCTACAGCTGCCACCAGTCCGTGGCGTGGCACGACGCCACCAGCGACAGCTACGACAAGGCTCTACGCTTCCTGGGCGCCAACGATGAGGAGATGTCCTACGACAACAACCCTTACATCAGAGCCCTCTCAGACGGATGCGCGGTAAGAACCGTCAGACAGAAGTCGTACAGGAAAGTGTAAACGCAGATTCTTGGTTCTTCTGCTGGAAGACGTGGTGGACCAGTGGTTAGGAATGAATGAATGACTGAATGAATTATTTGTCTACTTGACAATGAATGAATAGAAACTACTTCTCAACACATCACAAAACATCCAAAATACACATTTAGGTGTATAATTCACCTTCCTGGACATTGATCTCATGTAGAACACACACGAGTAGATGATGTCACATGTATCACTAATCACCATCATTGAAAATAAGTTTAGCAGTTTTTTTCATGATTTCATTATTTTATTCACTTGCAGTTTTATAACTAGGATCAAGTTGTGAGTCAAATATTTGCACTTAATAATGGCAGTCGATGAAATTAGATAAATCTATTAATGCACTTGTGTTTTTCATATTCAGCTCTTGGTTTATAGCATTATCTGTCATTGTGCATTCATTCTGTTTGTACATTCCCTCTGGAGGAACGTGAGGCTGAAATGTTGCTTATCTTCACATTTCTGTTGTAGAAATGCAAAGTTGTGCATATTCAAGTCGAGCTTGTCATGGGAATACGTGTCAGTTAAAGAGATAAGTGCCCGCGCTTCCTGGAACATTTTAAATGTTCATCCACTGGTGTCTGGGAAGAGAAACGATGACATTCCTAATGTCCTTTGAGAAATGAGCTGTTGGTGGCGATAGCACATACGAGAGTTAGAATTGATTCGTCCCCATCACGCCCCTTCACAGGTGGAGTGTGGACCGGTTTGTGTTCTCATCCAGTTGGTTCAAGTCAAGGCGCTGACATCAAAACATCTTTTTTCTAATCATTTCCTGTCTTTTGTCTCTCGTTGCAGACGAGGAAAGGTTACGGAAAGACTGTGATGGAGATTAATACTCCCAAAATCGATCAGGTTCCAATCTCCGATGTCATGTTGACTGACTTTGGGGACCCAAACCAGAAGTTTGGATTTGAAGTTGGGCCCGTCTGCTTCCTTGGCTAAATGAAAACGAGAAAAAAAAAAAGAAAAACAAGGACTTGATGGGGCCAGCAAAGAAAGTCACGTTGAGACGTTTTGGGTACCAGCAAACCCCATTTCTAGCCCCCCACCCTTTTCTATGCCACATGCAAGTTTTGAATAAGAGATGGTGTCGCAAACATGTCTCTCCATGTCTGTACATGTAACCCAGGAAAATACTTGTTGCCCTTGTAGGGCTTGAAACCACATGACTTAAACCACGTCACGGCGCAAAGGTGAAGGACATTGGAAAGCGTGGCAGCAGAGGAGGGTGAGTCGGAGGTAACCGAGAGAGGCGGTCAGGCAACATTCGGGGGACGCTAGACCTCTCTGGATTCCCCAGGTGCTGTACGAAAAAACGACTACAATGGTGCTTGTTCAAAACACACACAAAAAGTTTAAAAGAGGTGCTATGAAAAGAAGGTGTATTTTGATAATTATATTAAAAGAAAACTGTAATTATTTTGTACAATACTGTTATTTCTGAATCCACTTTCAAAACTTGCATGTGTATGTAATCACATTCTGCTTCGGGCTCAAAGATAAACAGTGTAAGTTAAAGACATCACCAAAATCAAATAAATTTAGGAGTTCTGGTATTTTGTTCTTTTCCCGTTACACACATACCGTGTACCTGTCATGAAGCAAATAAAGTGAGCATTCAAACTATTGTCTATTGATACATTTAGACTATGGCCTTTGTATATATTGACCCTCCAAAGCTTGAGGTTATTCGCTGCCGTGCTCTCGTGAGCGTAGCTGAAACAACTGGAAGATCACACCAGCACGTACACATGGCAACATCTCCCACTAATGTTGTGATCCTGTGCTAGTAGGAAGCAATCATGGCATTCTCTTTCTTTTAATTTAATTCTATTTGTTGTTTTTTTTTTTTTTTCTGTTTAGTTTTCAGACAGGCCGTTTATTTTTGGTTGTATACCTCAAACTTTCTTGATAACCTTTTTAAGATGCAAGGATGTTATGCCCTGTATATACCTTGGTTAAACAATTAAGTTTATATATTTTGGGTGGGGATTTATAAAGAGAGAAATACATAACTGCTAGACATCCACTGTTCAAATCCTTCTGTGAATGCAATGAGAAGCCCTCTAGGTGACCCATTTTTGTAACTAAAATGAGAAAATGTTTTAATGTGCTTTTTATAGTTCAATTAAATATTAAAACTGGATTTTAAACAACAGTGAACTGAATGTCTCAATGGTTTGTGTAGATCCACGTACTGTACATGTCAATGCTTCCTATTCACCTGAAGACTCTGGGCTCGTGCAATGACGTCACTCTTGAGACCAATAAAGATCCATCTCACAATCATTTCTTTTCATTCTTAGTACATGCATGGAAACCTACATACAATGTCTGTTTTTGTGTGTGTCTTAGGATGGATGGAAAAACAGCACAATTACAGACTGCTGACGTCAGAAATGTTTTTCCAATGAGGGGTAATAGAGGGATGATGACAAGCAACTCACCGGCTCACTTAGGTTCAAGTCAGGAAACCTGACAGACGTGTGGCTGAGCTCAGACTGAAGGCTGACGACCGTGCTCAAAGCCATGAAGACGGAGTAATTGTACGATGTTGATCAGATGTTCCTGATTCTCTATTTTGCCCATCTGCCCCCGCAGACGGTTGTTTTCTCTCTGACACACACCAGTCAGCCTGTCCTCCCTCTGAACCCCCCCCCCCCCCAGTGGTGGCAGGTATCTGATGTTATGGGTGTGTTGTCCTCATTGTTAATGTTCATGCCTGGTTTGATGATGGTTTTCAAATCAAATGATCAACCTGTACCCCCTTTGGTTCTCCAATAATGATTACTACCAGGCATGACTGCACTAACCTTCCTCACCTCTTTTGGAGATACTGCTGTTGAAGGATGCTGTTTTTTTTTTTTTTTCAAAGAACTGTTCTCTGTTTGCTTTTCAGCAATATACCAACTTGCACGAAAGGAGAGAAAAAAAAAAAAACGTTAGCTGTTCAAACTGCACATCAATTCCAAGGATGTGAGGAGCTTACAGAGCACCTCGAGGATCAAATAGGGACCTCAGCAGGCTTTAGGTGCAGCTGAGCCACTGATGTTGGGAGAGAAGGCATCAATCCTCCATTTCAAAGTCACCTTGAACTACTGCAGGTGACCTTTTTGTGCAGCTTTCCTGAAATCCCATTGAACAGCATTAAAAGTTGTCGAATTCATGTATTGTAATTGTTTAAAAAAACATCAAGAAAATCTTTGAAATCAATCGCCGACTGACTCATTTTGGTGAGAAAGAAAAAGACTAAAACATAAACAATGCAGCAAACCCACACAGCCTCAGTTTGTTGGTACTGAAGGTCCATTGTTTACTCACTGAGGAAATTAATTGAGTATAATAGTTATTGTTTTTTTTACCATGAAAAATGCGTTTGAGAGGGTTGGACTGAATATGTTCTAAAAGCAATAAAAGCTGTGACTGGTGGTTGTGGGAGGACCTCCGTTCCACCAGGTACTGTTACTTTTATTCCACTTACATTTCCTCTAACAGGACCCAGCTAGGATCAAGAAGCCCCTGATATAGATTGATTAACACCCCAGGGAGGCGGAGTGTGTCCCAGCTGGAGTCCCAGCTGTATGGAGTGCAGTGATTGCTGGAGATACGGACGCGTTGTGTGGGAAGAATTCACCGTCACCTGAAGTGTGAACAGGAAGTTTTATCTGAAGTCTCCAGTTGGAAATGTGGATTCCATGATGTGACAGTTTGACGTCAGCCTGTGGACAAGGTGGAGTCACTGGAAGTTACGTGATTAGATCCAAACAGGCTCCTCGTCCCTCTGAAGGTGGTTAAAGTTTGTCTCCTGCTCGGTAATCAGCTCATATTTCTTCTCATCAGCCTTCTTGCTCCTCCTTTTCTTCTGTCTAACAATACGAATCTGATTGTCAGCAGAGCAACATCTGATGTTCAATAGGTCTTTGTTTGTCCGCCTATGTTCTTTCAGAGCCTGAAGAAGATCTGGCTGCTTGCTTGCTTTGCCTCTTTCCGTCGCTTTCTCATGCGTCTCTGGCTCTCGTGCTGAGAAGGGACTGAGACACTGCAGCCATTCCTCCTCATTATCTTTCTCCTGCTCTCTCCCTCTCCTCCAATCATGGGGTCGTCCTCCCTCGGAGCTGACGTGTTTCATCTTAGCCGCTGCCAGTTTCTCAGAGACAGTTTCTGAAGCTTTCTGAGCCTTTTCTGTTTGGTCAGTTTGGAGCGTGGGTCTGTGCAGCATCCTCAGTCTCCCTCGTTCTCATTGTCTGTTCTTTTCATTTGTGATGTTGTTCATTAACATTCCTTTTCTGTGGCTCCTTTTTCTCTGCTGCGTGTTGTTGAAGGAAGCTGCTCTTCCAAATCATCCAGCTCCTCCAGTATTTCTCTTCTTCTGATTATCTTTCCGCGTGTCCATTTGTCCTTTTTCCTGCCTCTGAGATTCTTCTTCCTTGTGTTTCATTTCCTCTTTGAATTGACTCCTTTCTTCCTCACCAATCCTCCCTCTCGTCTTTCATTTCAGTCATCATGTTTCTTAGACGTCATCAGCCCCGCCACCTGCAGTACGAGTTATGACACCTACTTGAGAGAGGCTTCAGCTTAGGGTTAGGTTAAGGGTTATGTTAAGAGTAAAGTTAAGGATCAAACATCCATGTCGGCCTATCACAGAACTTATTAAGTGATATTTCCTGGTTATATTACATTTTTTATCTGTGTTTAATCTGATTTGACTGCACTGTGTTAAGATGATGAAACCCATCATCTGCTTTGAATTTGAATAGATACGTAACACAATTAGTAACACAAAATTCCCGTCTTAGCAGGCATTTGGAGGTGGGAGGAAACCGGAGTACCTGGAGAGAACCCACGCAAGACACAAGGAGGGCATGCAAACGAGCCCCAGACTAGGAATCAAATTGATAACAGTCTGTGAAATTATCAATTGATTGACAGGTGAAGGATTTTTAAATGACAGATGGAGAGTTACGGCCCGTTTAATTAATGTATTTATTTGAAATAACAACAACAACAACAACAACAACAACTCAACATCTGAATATGGAAGAAAAGATGGTGGAATGTGATGTAGTGACATTTCACTCTTTCAATATATGTGTCAGCTCTGATGCAAACCTTTTAATTTTCCTGCTGCACCAGCACCGTAACGCCACTCGTAGACGCGCACAGAGCTTCAAGCGCAGACTGGCGTTACCGTAAGTCCGAACTGAACGGATCGCTGCACGCAGCTCTGAGCTCTCAGCCGGCGGTGACACCGGCGGGTGTGATGGGACGATGTGGGTGAACGGAGGGTCGCCGAGCTGCCACCGGACCGCGGTCACTGCGGTTCTCCGGCTGTAGGTGACACCGGACCGGACTCTATGTTCACGGACCGTTCGTGGGAGCGAAGCCCGGCAGCATGCGGGTCCTGTGGAGCGTCCTGTGTCCCGTCCTTTGCCTCACCGCCTTCGGACTGTACCCGTCCATGGTGAGTTGGACCTCATCACATCGGCGTCCACTGTTTCCGGTGACATGTTACCTGTTGCAGCCAACAGCTCCGGATCAGAAGCTCCGGTGACCGAGGCGTCCGCACCAAACTCCGTTCATTTTCCATTTGATTCAGTTTCTGTCCTCATTGATGTGTTGAGTTAGACTGCCTGCTGACACAGGATGGTTGGTTATGAAAGAACTCCATCGAAGCTTCACTTCGGTGTAGATTTCGTGAATTAATAATAAGAATACATATTGAAAAAGAAAACCCATCCACCCTTGCAGTGTCACTGAAAACAGGGCTGAAATATCTTTCAAAACTTGATATTTCACCTGAAAATTCAAGGTCACTTTTTTGTCGTTGTTTTTTTTACTATAATGACTTTGCAGAAACCTTTTTCATTTTTCTTGTGGTAAAAGCAAAATTGCTGCATTTTGAATGCAGGTTCCATCAAGCAGAGATGGTTCCACACAGTCAGCAGAGAATCTCATCTCACTGGGTTCCACTCCTACTCTGCCACCCCTTGTTTCTTTAGGATGACAATCCGACCATGGGAATAAGGCATACAACATCTTTTGGTCCAGCAGGTGTAGGACCAGTATGTTTTATTTGTTTGTGCTGGTTGTGGTTTTGGTCCAACAGGTCTATGGTTGGAGCTGATTTCATGTTAGAGTTGTGTAACGTCATGGTTTTGCAGTTACAATAATAATTATAATTACAATGCTGATACCGGAAAGTCTGAAATGATGAATGGAAAAATCGATGAGGTTCGGTGAGCACAGGTCACATAACATAATCTCTAATACATTAAATAAATGAGACTTCAGTGTCTAATTTCTGGCATATACTGATGTGTATGTGTTCAGTTTATTCATACATATGTCACTTCAATAGAACGGGATCGTTGTGGTGTGGTGGGGTATTCCCCAGCATGATACAGTGCACATGCACACACCCTTCAGCACTGGAGCATAGAGTCATCGTCAGTTACTAGCCCCCCCGTATGACATGAAATGTAACCCCTATCCTTCCAGTGACATGACAAGTGTTTATAGTTTTTCTGCATCCACAAACATCTGCATCTAATCCAATGAACATTTGTATTGGCTTGCTGAACCGAAACAGTAAAAAAGCAAATAGTTGAAGCTCATGTAGGTTTTCACCAGATTTTTCATTGGTAAAAATATTCCAAACTCCCTCGGGGGCTAATAATTTTGAGTTGTTTTCCTGCCCGTTAACGGTAGCCGGCTCTGTTCCTCTCATCATCATCAGAATGATGAGTGTTTTATCAACACGCTTTATATTCTGGACCTGGAGGACAAATCGATTGAAGTAGAGACCTAACAGACTTCAGCAGTGCGACGTTGGACCACTGATAGAATTCATGAGACATATCTGTCATCGGGTCACAGGTTATGTCTGGAGTGAGAAACGGGTCTGGGAAGTCACACAGGTCATTTTAAAGTCGGGTATTGGTGAGGTCGATCGTAACCTGATGCAATTACCAACCAGTCTGTGTGGATACAGCTTTTTTTTGTTGTTTTTTTTTTGAATTATTCCATTGACACTTTTTAGCTGTTCACTTGCTCTTAGTGATCAACAGGTGGCGCCAAAGCCCTATGATGTGCCTAGTTAGCAGTGATGAACGCTAGTGTCTGTCCATCTGCTGAGCTGTGTACCTATTGTAAGACGAATGATAGAGCTGTTCTCATGGGCGTTTGATTTCGGTGTGACACAATCAAGTGTGAGAGCGTCTGTCAAAACCTCGGCAGTACTCTGGTCTCTCCCTCGTTCGGTTACTTTGTGGGTCCAGTTGTCCACATCGGTGTCACACAGACAGATGTGATGGGCGGGAAAGCACGGAGGATTTTTAGTCCAATAATCATTAAGCTGAAAATGAAACAAATTGTTTCAGTGCCGCAGGCGAACAAATGATTTACTGGCTGATGTCAGTGGCCATTACTGACCGCTGCCGGCATAAATTCAGAGTCGGGGGTCACGTGTGTGTGTGAGACAGGTTATCAATCTGCCCTCGGGCTCCTTACGGCTGCTTTGTAAGTTTCACAGTTTCTTTTAGAGGCTCCTCCTCTTTTAAGGATTAGTTGTTGTACACCTGTCTCAAACCATCTGTCAGAATTCGGCTCCACATGTGTTTGGTTTCGTCCCTCCATGGAATATGTATTGTGCCTTCGTGATTGGATTTAATTATTTTATGTGACTGAGTCCCAGGACTGTTGTCTGTTGTCCACCGCTGTTCTGGCTCCTGGTCGTCTCCATGTTCATCCAAAGAACAGAGACATCCACAGTCACCATGTTTAATATTTAAATCATGTAATTAAGAATAATGTACCGTCTTCTACATCTGATTTATATGCCTCTTTAAAGAGACGCTCCCTTGTTTTAGCTCTCCTTACTCATCTGCATGAATGCAGCTCTAATTAATAGTTAAAAGTTAATAAATGTCTTAGCTTAATCACTGGCGTTAAGGCATGATGATGAAACTACCAGGGTCCCTCTCCCTTCATTTCCCTAACGAGCACTCTAATTGCAGCCCAATAATCTCATATCACCGGATGAGAGCCGATGATGACAGTTGTGGTCCAAATAAATTTGTATTAAACTCAATGAGCCAGAGACATGATTATGGGCTTAGCTGGCTTATTTTTTATTAGCGAAGATTAAATGTTAAATCATTTCAGTTGTTGAAGTGGCACGGCAGAGTTTACATGAAGTGACCTCAAAGCAAGGTGAGGCACACTTCAATTAATCGTGTGAACGGCACATTTCATAGCCAGTGCAACCTGCAGTGCCGCAGGAAGCCTGTGCTGCGCTGAACGTACTAATAGGATGGAGTTTAAAGCATTAAAGCACATTAAGCCAGCATGAATCTACTCTTCTGTTAGACACACTCTCATGTCTGCCACGCGTTCCTGCATTAACATCAGACTGAAAGCTGAAATGGAGGTTTTGCTGCGGCTCGACAGCTCCGGGGTGAAGATTTAATGGTATGAAAGGGCAGGAAATACAAAGGTAACTTGGCTTTGTTGCAGCAGGTGGCCGTTTCCTGCACATTCGGTGACATCAATGTTTCAGAAGAGAAGATCCGCTGCCAGATGCCTCCTGGTTCAATGTAAATGAGCAGAGTCTGTGCATGATAGAGCAACGTGAATTGGGCATGGGTGGAGGGGGCGTTGTTGTCCTGGCAGACGTCCTTGAGGATTAACAATACAACCAGTAAACAACCCAGTTCTCATAACGACAGCGTTATTGCAACAGAAACTCTGCTGAGTCGCCCTGTTGATGGGATTCTCTGTGTGCACATTTACATAATGGCCCTGAAAGCTCAGCAGACTGCGATTGCAGAAAAACCCACGCAGCAAAATCATCACGACACTAACGACGCAACGCTGTAGATACTCACAAACATACACAAAAGAAAAAAAAAAACTTGTTCCAGCAGACACTAAAGTGATGAACGCAGCTGTGTAAATGCTGTAACTCGGTTAAATTTATTAAGAAGATGCTGCTGTCTGTTCTGATTTCTCTTTTTTTTTCATGTTACATATTCCCCAGAGAGTGTGCAAAAGGAAAGTAAATTAAACCTGAAACAGATGAGTTGTCACCATGGTTACTGAAGTTTAGTGTGTGTGTGTGTGTGTGTGTGTGTGTGTGTGTGTCACACCTCAAGGAAGCAATAAAACTTTTTACTTCATCTTATATGGGCGACACGGTGGAACAGTGGTTGTGCAATGTCGCTTCATCGCAAGAAGGTCCCTGGTCCCTTGTCTGTATGTCTGTCGTCATGTGTCCCTGTGATGATGGCGACTCATCCAGCCACCCGCAACCGGATCAAGATCAAGTTTTTGTTTTTGTTTTTTTTTCTTACCTCTGCCGTTCCTCTGGGTAATCGACACATTCAGACTGTTGCAGATGGAGTCGGCCATCATGAGGCTGGCAGAGGAGACCAACACAGCAGCGAACTGGAGAGTGGTCCTCGGCGCAGACAATCACACACAGTTTGTTTCACCTGACCCCAGCGTGTGAGGCGTGACCCTGAGAAAGTCCACTTCCCTCCACCATTCAGAGATCATACTTATGGAAGGTCGAAGCTTACTCTCTCCAGCGTCTCATCCCTAATAGCCCACTTTCTTCTAACTACACAACTTCCGGAAACATCTGGAGGAACAGCTGTCCTCCCCCCTGTGAGCAGGATGTGCTGGAGCAGATACAAAGTGTTTAGACTATTAACAAATGCATTGGACGTTACAAACAAAGCAACCTGTAGGGACCACAGACAGTGTTGTTTGTAATCTTCCTTCCATCAGTAAACAACTCGCACTGGCACAAATATTGTCTGTTGGCACCTTCACCGTAGTAATATCGATGACTGTCAGCGATCAAAAACCCCATGATTCAACTCCTGGCAAAGTCACTGCAGCGCACGCACGCACACACACACACACACACACACATCTCTGGGCAGCTGCCGATGCACTCGTGTGTGTTTCTGTGACGCTTGAACAGCGAGCGACACTCGGGCGGGCTCCCCCGGGAGAACTTTGAACTGCTGGATGCAGTTTTGTGAGGATGATTAATGACTCGACTTTGCCACGCTGCTTTGTGAAGCCGCTGATTGTCGTCCATCACTGGTAATGAATGTTGCCTCAGAGGGAAAACGATGATAGAACATGTTATTCTTCTCATGGGCAAGTGGTTGTTGTGGCCACAGGCCGTCCCTGTTTTACCCCCGCCTCGTCTTCCTGTTTCTCTGCGCCGTTATGTCGTCCCCCGTCTCCCTAATTGGCACGCAGGTCTTGTACTTTGTCAGCATTGTTCTTTTTTTATGTTTGTCTCAGCGACTGTTTACCCTCCGTAGCTACTTATTCGTCTTCTCTGTTTGTACAAATAATCCACACCCTCTGTCATATTTACCCTCTTTCCTCGGATACGCCTCTGACCAGGATTCTCAGTAAAATCCACGGTGGGGGAAGTACATAAATATTTATACCGATACCAAAGCATCTTTTGGCTTTTTGTCTAGTTGTTGGATTCAGTTGTCAACTCGCTGTCAAGATGCTGTGGAAGTTACTGTGAGTTCATGCTTACTTCTTTGAAATATACATTTGTGTTTTAGACGCTTTTATTTTGAAATGAATATGAAACTGTACATTGTTTTTAGATATGGAACAGACAAAGAGGTATTTTGTTTGTTATTTAACCTCTATTTAACCGGGTTAGTCCCACTGACGATCTCTACTAGGAAAGCTGATTATGGCATTAGAACGATAATTAAGCCAATGAAGCCATATTACGATATAATTAGCTTGATAGCATCTTTAAATTATAAACTTCACAAATAAATCTGTCCATCATGTGATCTCTCCGTGACATCACAGAGAATGATCTAATGCAGGCATCAGATTACTTCGTGGATTTTTATGTAATTTGACCATGACTATAAAACAAAGTCATGATGTACCACATGAGTCATGTGGTACATCAATAATTTGTCCCCCTTTTATTCGTAATGTTGTCAGTGTCTGTGCGATTCACGTGTGTGTGTGTGTGTGTGTGTGTGTGTGTGTGTGTGTGTGTGCGTGTGTGTGCATACAGACTATCGGGCCTAAAGAGGGCTGGCAAGTGTACAGCTCGGCCCAGGATGCCGGACGGACGATGTGTCTGCACAGTGGTGGCACCAGAACAGAGTCTGTGCTCCCGAGATGCAAAGAGCAAACAGCTGCGCCAGCTGCTGGAGAAGGTAAGCAGCATGTTTTACCACCTTGTCCAACAATAAGGAAACAATGAAAATGACTGAATGAAAAATTGAGTTATTGATCACTACAGGGGTTTACTGTTCCTAACGTTTAATATTTAAAAGTCACGTTTCATCATCAGTGTCAATCAAGCAGCAACAGACGTCGACACATTCAGGTGTTCACACACCGTTCAAAGAGCCTAATTCACAAAGATTCAGCTTCTTCACGAGGACAGCGTCTTTCCATCAGCTGCTTGCCTTGTCAACACGACCCTCCACCGACTTTTATTGGATTTAATATTTAATCTCGGAGAGAGTTTTATTCTTTCAATATTCCTGTTCTATGTTCAGTGTCTGTCACCTCACACCAAGACAAATAGGTGCACACATACTTATTTATCACGGCCTGTTGTTTCCCAGGTGCAGAACATGTCTCAGTCCATCGAGGTGCTGAACCTGCGAACTCAAAGGGACTTTCAGTATGTGATGAAGATGGAGAACCAGATGAAGGGGCCTGAGGACCAAATTCAGACAGATTGAGGACAACAGGAAATCCATCATGACCAGAAACTTCCAGGTGATTTCCAGCCTCCAAGGTTCAGTCCCAGGTTCATTCACAG
The DNA here is from genome assembly GCF_965212315.1 of Lampetra planeri. Lineage (NCBI taxonomy): Eukaryota > Metazoa > Chordata > Hyperoartia > Petromyzontiformes > Petromyzontidae > Lampetra > Lampetra planeri. The sequence goes on from NW_027613924.1 coordinate 14,072, forward strand.
GCATGTATAAAACATGTATACACACGCTGTCGTGAGCATTCTGCTGGACTCGGACTGTCATTCTTCTTGCAGTGCTGAATATTTAGCGAGCACTCAAGGGAAATCACGTTGCTGCTATTGTTCCAACACAGGTAGACAAGAAGACATAATTGTGCAAATGGTGAAACTCTCTTGAGATAATTAAGAAAGTGATGCGCTGCAGAGTCTGCAGTCGATCACGTTTCGCTCAGTGAGTAATCAGCTGGTGAATATTCAGGAGTCTTCTCAAATTTCTGTCCATTCTGCAGGAGCTTAAGGACAAGATGGACGAGCTGAAGCCGTTGATCCCGGTGTTGGAGCAGTACAAGATGGACGCTGCGCTCATCTCCCAGTTCAAGGAGGAGATCCGGAACCTGTCGGCAGTGCTGACGAGCATCCAGGAGGAGCTGGGAGCGTACGACTATGACGAGCTCTATCAGCGAGTGCTGCGTCTGGACAACAGGCTCCGCAGCTGCATGGGCAAATTGAGTGAGTGGACCGACGCCGGGAACAGTGACGTGCTGTGAGGGTCATGTCTGGTCGGACACTGACGTCATCACAAACATGTATGAACCTACAGTTGAAGTACTAGTAGTTGTGATTGGACTGTCAACAGTTATGTTTAAATATCAGCGTTCTTTACCCATACAAACTCAAGCACACATAAATAGCACATTTAGTTTAAAAAAAACAAAACCCTGTTATGGTCTTAATAATAATTAACTCTCTTGCTGCACTTGCGGAGTGTGATGCCTTTCGGACCTTTAGAAGCAATATAATACAGCAAACTGATTCATCTGAGCAGAAAATTGTTTTAACCGTAATGAGATACGGTCAAAGTGTCTATTAACTCCATCGGAGAATCCTCAGGCTGCTCGCTGGTCATTTATGAAGCATCCAGCCTTCACGTTCAGGAGCCTGAAAGGAAACATCAGACGTATCTTTTAACTACAGACAGCAGGCGTCGAATGAAGAACAATGTTAGTATGCATGAAGGAGTGAGGAGACGCTCTCAGGTGGCAAAGGCATGAAATTGACTTGAACAATCTAGTTAAGAGACAGAAACAAGCGCTCGGATCTTATCGCTGCCTTTCTTTATCAACAGCATGTGGGAAACTGATGAAAATCACTGGACCTGCGACAATAAAGACATCTGGAACCCGCTTTGGGGCGTGGATGACTGATCCCGTCGAGTCAACCAGACACAACCGGGTGAGAGATCTCGCTTTGGAAAAGAAGTGTCCGATATCACATAGAACCATAGAGCTCATGTGTTTTCAGAATTCATTTTATATCAACACTGACCGACACTGGTTTGTTGTTTTTCCTTGAGTTGGAGTGAAGTCTAATGTGCTGATCGACTTCAATATAGTTGATGATATATCTTTTTTTTTTTCATTTGTTCATACATTTCCAGTCCATATTTCAGATAAGGAAAAGAAAAAAAATGTATAAAAGAAAAGAAAATGACATAAATACATTCTACAAAGGCAATAAAATAATAATACTCTGACACCAGTACACAGACACAAACTAATACTGAATAAAGTAATACAGCTGATGTCGTAGTTGCCAACTACCATCCAACTTCCTAAATATCTGCCATTTCCAGCTGGAACATACATGCTGAATTTCTTTTCATTGTAGTTTTTGCAGCAGATGGAGACAACTGATGATTCTTCCTCCTCTGTGACGCAGGTCTGGTACATGGACAGTTACACCAACAGCAAGATCGTACGCGAGTACAAGACGATGGACGACTTCGTAGCAGGAGTTGTTTCTCGCACCTACAGCCTCCCGTTCAAATGGGAGGGAACCAGTCACATCGTCTACAACGGCTCCCTTTACTATAACAAGTACCAGAGCAACATAATCGTGAAGTACAGCTTCGAGACGGGCAGCGTGCTGGCGCAGCGAGCCTTGGAGTTTGCCGGTTTCCATAACATGTACCCGTATACTTGGGGCGGGTACTCCGACATCGATGTCATGGCCGACGAGCTGGGAATGTGGGTTGTGTATGCGACCAACCAGAACGCCGGGAATGTCGTTATTTCCCAGATTGACCCCGACACCCTGCAGGTGCTCAAGACTTGGAACACAGAATACTCCAAAAGGAACGCAGGCGAATCCTTCATGATCTGCGGGACGTTGTACGTCACCAACTCTCACCTGTCGGGAGCCAAGGTTTACTACGCGTACTCCACCGAGACGTCAACGTACGAGTATATCGATATTCCCTTCCATAACCAGTACTTTCACATGTCCATGCTCGACTACAACGCCCGTGAGAGAGCGCTGTTCGCCTGGAATAACGGACACCAGGTCATATTCAACGTCACGCTCTACCACGTCTTAAAAACAGATGACGTATCCTAGACATCGTCGAACCTCGTTTCCTTTGGAGGAGGAGGAGCATCGAGCGTGTACATTCACTACATGTTTCCATCGCTGCTGATCAGACGTCTCGGCCCAAAGCTGGATATATACTTCTGCGTCCCACCGTCGTGTTCTGGTGTTTCATTTTTTTTACTTGAAGAGAAAGAAAGAGGATCTTGTCACCGTACTAAGTACAACAAGATCGGTATGATATTCCCCTCACGGTCCCCCGACCCCCCTTTTGGATGGTTCTATTCCCTCTGCAAACACAGAGGTGATGCTCTGAGAGCTAGGAAAGTCATGTGACGCAAACAGTCCAATCACAGTTGTCGTGTATCGTTTCATTTCTGGGGGAGGTGCACATCAAGCTACGTCGCCAGAGGCGACACATGGGCCTACGCCGTAGGTACACTGTTGATTTGACGCGGAAGCATGAATCAGGCTTTATCTACGACGTGTCGCTCGGCCAGCCGAAGCCTCTTGAAACCGTTTGCATGAACGTCAACGTCTTCTCTGCAGTGATTTTGGAACAGTGTAGCTGTGTTTCTGTTTATTGTGCTTGCTGTTAAAAGTCTGTTAAAAAAAAACTATTTGAACCTTTCAGGCAGTTGTCTCCTGCACATTTGCCTCCATTATAAGCCGCTGTATTAACATGCATATTTCCATTTTGTTAAAGAATCAAGCTTGTGATTTTTGCTTCTTCCACATTCATTTTACATAGCAACTGTAAACAAAATGGCAGCACACAGTATTGAAAACGCCAAAGCCTCGATCCTCAATGTGTGGAGAAATCACCTCAGTTCAATAAATGTTCAAATGGTTGAAGATTTATCGTTTTTTTTTTTTTTTTTTGAAGTTAGATGGGACTTTTCTCATTGACTGTCACATTCCACGTTGTGTTTCTCTCTCTGGGAGAGAAAACCCTCTCAGGAGCTTTGAGTCGTGATGTGTTGTCGTGAGGTAGTTGTGATGGAAGCTGAGGCGACGCTGCCTGAAAGACGCTGCGTCCTTCTGTCCTTGTCATTCCGAACCTCTGAGGAGAGGGAGGGATGATCTTCTTCATCTCTTGAAAGAAGACGGGAGTTCACAGAGGAAAGAGAAGCACTGGAAGGCAGAGAGAGAACAGAGAAACTTTCTAGCTGAACACTAGAACACGGTGAATGTAGAGTTGTTTATTTTTGTTTACATCAGCATTTACAACAGGAACACAGACATGGAACATGCGGGTGTCCACAGGTCCTAAAGCCACAGCAGTGAAATAATTAGTTACTTGCTGTCTCACTTTGAAAGTCACTGCTCTTGTGATTCTCATCTCATTTGTCTTCACCTGTGTCTCATCAGTTCGTCAGGTCTCTCTGTCCTTTTGACGAGTCGGCTTCCTGTCTGTTCTGGTGTCCCGTTACCTCATTTCCTCTTCCTGTGTTCCACTGTCGTCTGTCCTCCTCATGGATTATACTGGAGTCACGGCAGAGTGTAAGCTACACAGCCTTTGCTTCTGCCTGCGATGTATTTCTGCATTTGGATCTGTCTGTCTCCACCACGCTTACAAATGTTTCAACACTCCTTATTCCACTACTTAAAGTAGTTTAAATAGTACTAGTAGTAGTTTGTTTTCATTCTCAATCCCACTTCTTCTGTCTGACGGCAAAGCAAAGTCACATCATGTATCAAACCAAAAACATATATACTTTGTGTCTTAGTCATTGAGAAGTGGACAGAAATGACAGTAAAACACCTGACTCGACCGTGTGTTAGAACAATACAGACGTGGATCAGAAGCTTTATAACGAATTGTCTTATAATGTGAAAATTCTGGATTTTCTTAAACAAATGGCACAATCAACATTCAAACAACGATGGCACTGATGGATCTCAGGGTTCAACAGTAGTCTCTTCTGACAGGTCAATCCTGCAAAATATGAGACATCTGTCATTCCAGCATTGATTTATTCTCACAGATCCGCATCAAGTCTCTGAGTCTGTGTTTCTCCATCACAGGCTGCCAAAGATTAACTACAGTTCATCAATATGCTTCGTATAGAGATCGTATAGGAGTCTTCTGCGCTCTGCTGTCTCAGCTGTGGCGCCTTTTCCAACATTTATTTCTATTAAATTTATGGACGAGTAAGCATGTAGTCAATGCTACTGTCATTGTATCTTATCTCGTCAAAGGGATGATGGTCATCTGTGGAGCAGCATCCAGAAGAAAACAGCGCATCACTAAAGATTCCAGCTCTTTCCATTATTCAGGTATGGATTTTGTGTGTGTGTGTGTGTGTGTGTGCACGTGCACTGCCAGCATCAGGTTAATATGCTTAGTCATTCAGTAACTGAGTTGCAGAGTATCAATCAATCAGTGAATTAAAAGAAAAAAAGAAAAAAACATAACATACGTAAAAATGGAGGTAAAAAGTGTAAATTATCCTTAGCGTGCTGGATGCTACCATAGCTCTGCACAAGGACTTTAACCTCCCCTTCAACCCTAATGGCTCCCGAGGTAGCTCGCAACGGCATCCGAGCATTAAATTGGAAAGCAACTTCTCCAAAGCTTTAATGTCGGCTCGTCTTCATAGTGGGAGACGAGATGCTCTTTAGCAGTCAGCAGAAGCTGTAGCATCATCAACTCTCAGTTCATGTGCTAATGAAATGAAAGCCGGAGGAGTCTGCGCTCACGGGGCTCTGCAGGTTATTGGACCGGCTTCAAAGGCACGTAAACGCAGGAATGGGGCCTAATTAGCTCCAGTGGCGAGGCAGTGAATATAACTAATGTGGATGGTCAGCAGGGGATTACACCTGGCAAACAGATCAATACTAGTATTGATGTAGGTATAATCATAAGAAATGATTTTTACACTGAAAAAATCATTCTGTCCATTCTCGTAGTGTTTCTGCTTTGTTTGGATTCAGTTTAAAGCCTCAGCTGGCTCCTGGTTGTTGTCAAATGAATGCTGGGTCATTTTATTCCTGGTGTGAGCGCTATTCTAAGCAACCCATTTTTCATTTATTCGGTGTCTTTTTTGTTTGCTGTTTGTTGAGGCAGAGGTGTTTTTAGCAGGAGGCAAACCTGGAATGAGTTGTGGCTGGATCATCAGTCGGAGCCGTCAGCGATGAGACCATTTGGTGTCAGTCTTCCTCGGAATAAACCTATCATGACGTTATCTAAAATCTGGTGCGCTGCCAGGCGTTCATATGAGCGAGCCTCTAACAGCCTCCAGCAGAGCGTCATCAGCATAACCGGACGCTGACGTCCAGGTAGAAACAGTGATGTGGTGTGTCGTTTCATAATGGACTTGTCACTCATCAGGAATCGTCTGCCTCCAACTTTGAACAGGGAGACAGAGACGTCAGAAAACTTGGACAGTTTGCGCAGCTGGTTTAACCTCTCAACGATAAACGGAGCGACAACCGCCACCGGTGTAATTTGTCTAAAGCACAGGAGAGCGGATAAATTCAGCATTCATAATGAAGAGTCATTTATTTGAAAATTAAAACAGACTCAATTCCTCAATGCCTTACTTGTTATTCCACACATGCACACAGCGTGTCACTATCTGGACTGAATTAATAATTCCAGCTGTTGTTTACATCCGCCAGTGTAGCTGCCAAATCACTGCAATAAATCTGACTAATTCTGCCACACGACCAGTCTGAACTCAGAACCTGAAGATCCCCTAGTGTGTTGACTGATATTATCTTATATTATATATATCTTATATATATCATAGTATCTCCAAACTGGTATCATAACAGCCTGTCTTTAGATATACCTATGTATCTAATCTATGTTTCCTTCATGCTCCTGAATTGATCTTTGTGCAGACATCTGCTAAATAATTCATTTCAATTAGCTCATGCAATCTGTGTGTGATTAACCCAGGGAACTAAAAGAGTTTGACTATGAAGGCAACAGCCAATTTCCCTCAACTCTGCAGCTTGGACTGCTGATGACTGGCCCCGATTTCGATCGTGACAGTTCAACCCTTAATGGAGAAGCATTGGAAATCTGCTGGTTGTGATAAAATCCAGACCAGAACTTTATTGTGCCAATCGGATGTTAACCTCTCCATATCAGCGAATATCCTCCGTCGTCCCTCACAAACAAACTGGTTTAGCAAAGATTTTGGCAAAGCAGACACGTTGTGGAGCCTGGCAAGGCAGAAAATACAGAGGAATACAGAGCGGCAAGAAAACATTGGTAGAGAAGTTGAAATTGAAAGGACATGTCGAACAAGTTCACTCAGTGTTAACTGGCTGCCAGCACTTTTAGCACGGAACACAAGTATTCAGTGAATTTAAGGAGCAAAGATGGTTTAGAGACATGAGACATGGCCCTACACAGACATATCAGAAATACAAATATCACTTTCTTTCTCTTTTCCTTCTCTTTTCACGTTTTTCTCCCCCACATGCAGCAGCAGCAGCAGCAGCAGTGACTCCCTCTCACACTTGTCCCTCTGCTCTCCGTCTCATTACTGATCTCTGCTGGAACTTTTCCACATCTCTCTATGGCGTCTCTCTTTTTAGCATCCTATCTATTTCAATCAGTCTGTTGCTCACAGTGCAAATTGTTTCCCGGTGGAGCAGCTCACTTTCCTCCCCACCACAGGGTCACAAACAGCTGCTGCACAGCTGGAACATCGAGTCGTTCTTCTCTGAAATGATCAGCAAGTGCAATGCAGCAGTGAAAGCGGCACATTAAAAGACAACACTCTGACTGTTGGGTCACAGAGACAAAGGAGATGAGAGGATCTGCTGCTGGTGCATCCTCCGAAAGGAAACCGATGCCCTTGTGTGGTTACTGACACATCAAAGTGTCCCAGTGATTGTGAGGACACTCTGAAGTCAATTAACCGCAAAGGGGATCACGCATTTCATTAGCGGGGGGACTTTGGTGGCAGAAGACGGATTACCACTCAGGACAAACTTTTACCAAGGACAGTCAGTCAGCGAGCTGGAATGGAGGGTGGACGCAGCATACAGATGTTTGGGTAAAGCTCACAGTACAAGGTGTCGGTTTCCTTCATCAGAATCAGAGGCACTTTATTTATTCCAGAGGGAAATTCCTTTGTTCCAACAGCTCCTTAAACATACAACAAAGAACATTTGCTTCACTGTTCAGTGGATACAAATCGTAATAAATAAAAGTATGAATAAAATGTAGGATGTACACATCAAAATAAAACTGCCCCGTTTTATTAAATCTACACATGCATTGTAGCACACAGCTAGTCTGTTAAAAAGATAAAGCCTTCCACACTGATGATTTGAAGATTTACTGATGCTACTTGACTGTTTTACTAACATCAGGCTATTTCTCTAAGAATATTGTAAAGATAAAATGGAATCCTTCACTTTAAGACCCAACAAAACATGTCGCGCACAGTCCATCAAAGGTCCAAAGGCTCAATCGCAAGGTCGGACTTCAAAGTGGCGACCTCTCGTCTTGCGAACTCATAAATCACATATACCATGCACAGCACGCCGTGTTAGCGAGCCAGGAGCATGACAAAAATAAGAAAGAGCCTCTCCGTCATTCTCTTCAGAGGCAGCCTCGGCTTTGCCTTTGGGCTCTGCTTTGTCTTTGAGTCCTGCTTTCCTCACATCTGACAAACCTCCAGAGGGCTGGCGTGCCTGTACAGAGTCAGAAACACGCCGGCACACATACTGTCTGACAGATACAACAACAGGCTGCTTTCAGATGTTTGCGATAAAACACTATATCAGATGCTGACACAGCAGGAAACCTCTGAATAGATCGATATGTGTAACGTCGCCTTGGTTGTGATCTGCTTGTGGCATACAGCATTCGTACTAAAATCACAGGGGATGAGTTTATGTTCGTGACTTTGCATGTGAAAACCCATGGTTAAACGGCTGAAAAGCCTCCGGCGGTGTCACCTTACGTGCCAGAAGCTTCTGTAACCCTGGTCAAACAGTCTGGGGCTGAGTGGACACCGAAAGAAGCTACTGCAAACTCTATTGATGCAGTTCTTCCTGCGTGATGATGGCATGGTGCTGATTAACTCAGTCCTGAATTGTGTCATTTAAAACCATTGCCCATTTGTAGTTTGGTATCAACAAACTCACTTGCAGAGGGGGCCACAAAAGGGAAGAGTTATTAATTATTCAAATCCCGGCGGTCGACCGTGCAACATTGTTCAGATATTAAATTAGTTGTAGTCATTTGTTATTGGTGATAAGAGCGTTTGTCCCAATGTTAACAGTCATTGGTTCGGTTGCATTCAGTCCACTGGCCCAGTCTGTCCTTGTCTGGAGCCTTCAAACACAATCGTTTGTTTGTTTCCCAGTGTTATTCCTCTTCACTTTGCAGCCAGTCCTCATCTTAGCTCATTTCCATCCTGGCTCTTTTCGACAGGAGCCTGCCATCCTTTTTTTGGTAAATCTACCTCAGTCTCTTGCTTTTCAGTCCAACTGAGCACTAACGGGAACATCGACCTGTGTCCCTGCACCTGTCAGCAAGGTTTAATATTCATAACCGAGCTCCTGACTGTAAGTTTAGTGTCAAACTACCTGACAATGTGTCAAAAACTCAAACCTTTGTGAACTCCCACATCCCGCAGAGATTTCCTTTGTCCTTTTATCTGCAGAGAAACTCAACATTCTGCATGTGCTTGGGCTCACTGAATAAAACATGTATGGTCCTAAATGTGTGGACCCCGACCATCGCACTAGGCTGCTCAGGGATTTTTCTGACTGAATGTAAACGACAGACATGTTACTGAGTGACAACTCTGCACGGTGCACAGGGAAGAGTTAATCAGCATGCTAATCATGCTGATTGTTAACTCTCTAATGTTCCTTCTACAGTGCAGCGAGCTCACTGCGAGCAAGATTTATAATTCTTTTTTCCCAATAGTGCCTTTAATTGCGTGTTCACTTTATGGGCCGGGCGTGATGAAATTCACAGCAATCTGAGAACAGTCTGCAGCACGTTGATTGTCATGGATAGTTTGGGTTGTTGTTTTTAAAGTTAATGAGAGCACCAGAGATCAAATCAGTTCAGTATCCAGGGTACATAACTGTAGACGGCTCAAGGAAGAATCTAAAACCAAATCTACATTTTAGCAAACTGCAGCAAGTATGCATGATGTGTCACCCTGACAATACAGTTTAGAGTTCTAGACCTGTTTTTAATGTTTATTCTTCCAAGTCTAAATGCGTAAAGGTTCTAATTACATTTTTTTTGTACCGCTGCTTATGTTGCTTATGTCTCTGAGTTCACATCTGTCTTTTCTATTATCTGTTTGCAGGGCTTGTTTGCGTGTGCTGTGGCAGGAGCTTTGACCTTCTGTCTCAACTTCTCCACTTCTCTCAACCGACACCCACCCATAAATCAGAAGGTCATTTCCATTTCACCGTTGCTCGACACGACAAACACAACAACATGGCAACATGCGCTTTAAGTCGTCCTTAGTCAAGGACTTGGATTCGTAAATTGTCACCCCCACCAACAACAACAAAAATGAAATCACGTCATTAGACCTCCACAGTATTTTGAGTGTCACCTCATTTGGCCTCTGGTCTTGGGAGCCTCAGCAGAGCCTGATAAATAATGGAATGGGATTATTTACTTCACATTTTTCGTTATGGATGTTGTCAATTTTTTCTAGTGAAATCGGTTCCGATGCAGTTACACCTGCTGACGCCAGTTCAATTTCAGTTCAACCTTCCATTATTCACACATCAAGAAGAAGGATGTGGAGCCGGTGGAGCCAGAGTCCCCTGTGAGCTCGGTGCCCTCCCTCTTATAAATAAAACAAAGGAAAAGACACCTCGCCGTGAACCAGAATATCTAAAAGATGATGAAACGCAGACACATGAAAGATGAGTTGGAGATATCGTCAACAGATCTTGCAGGGACCCTGTATGGCCCAGTGCTTATTCACTATCTCCCCCTACTGGAGAGATACCAGCTTGTGTTGATGGATCCCATCAAATTATGTGCAGCAGAGCATCACAAACCATAAGCCCTAAGGTGGAACCCCTGCAGCAGGAATATTTGCTGGACTTTCTTTCTGCAGCTGCACAACGAGCAGCACAGCAGGGAAAAGAGGCGTTTGCTATCAGAGACATCCTCCCAAACTGAACAGCTTCAACCATTTAGAATTCACAATTTCTGTGTTTTAAATAATTGAATCAATGACAAAGTCACGTGTAGTTGTCTGCTGGTGAACATCAACTGAGTGGTATTAATTTGGAATGTATGTAGAGTCACAATGATAAAATATAAATACATTACAGCTAAATAGCTGTGACGTTTCCTTCAATGAATGTCCACCCTGAATTCGCACCTGAGTGACACTGCATATACTGATCTGTGGAGACTCAAAGGCGCCACCTGCTGACAGAAGTAAATCACAGCTCTTGGTCTATTGTTGTTGTCGCTCTTGTTCTTGTTATATCATCAATTATATATTTTATCGTTGTTATACATTCCGAGGGTATTACATAGTAAAACAGTAGCAAAAGATCAATTATTTCTGTTGTGGCTATGATCAAGCAATGGACGCTGCCTGTAGTGTCGTAAATGGCCACTTGAGGCCGCAGTAGTAATGTCAGGCACTCTGCTTTTATTTTGAAAGTGCTGCCGTGGGCATCCTGTCCCCGACTCTTCCTGGTGTGAGATTGAACTGTGGAGCGATGTCCACTGTTCTCACTTGCCACAGCATTGCCCTGTAGTGCTGTTATTATCAGCATTATAAAGAAAGATAGAAAGTCCCATGGTATGCTAATGTTAGCTTAGCTCCGCCATGTCTGCCGGAGGGATCCACGGGCTCCTGCTCAGACTGCACGAGTCTCTGGCGGATGAAGACGTGCGAGCTGCAGCTCTCAGATGTCAGGACTTGGTCGTTGACTTGGGACAGGAATGTATGTCGACTCCTACCGACACTGAACTTGGTAAGACACAGTATTAAACTGCATTGTCCCTGAGGAGGCAATTTGTGCTGCAGCATGGTGCTGACATACAGTAAAAGAAAAACACTGACATGCAGTATAAAAAACCCAAAACGAAACAAAAAAAAAACCTGTTACTATATACAAACAAATAGATGAATGTGTCATCTAAACTCTGCTGTTTGGTCAGATGAGTACTTGATGAATCCAGTGAGGGAAATTCACGTCAGAGCAGTAAAAAGGTCATTAAAATGAGGTTGAATTAAAAAAAATCATTATCTTGTTATTTATCTTGTTATGCCCTTATCAGTAAATCCATTAAAAAAGTGAAACTACATTCCTCACACAGACAGATATACATTTCAAGTGTTTATTTCTGTTTATTTGTTATGATAACTCTCTCACAACTCATTTGTTGAGAAAATCAACTTTTTGATGATATTCTGATTTACGGAGATGCACCTGTATTTCAAAAATCAAATCCAATTTAACTACACAGTGTAGTTAAATGCACCTGAACCGTACCTCAACCAAACCACCATATCAGGTCTTTGCTGACTGTCAGTTGAGTTGATGTCATATACAAGAGGAGACACAAGAGGTTACAAGTTGACCCTTATAAATATAAGTGTGTGTGTGTGTGTGTGTGTGTGTGCGTGCGTGCGTGCGTGCGTGCGTGCGTGCGTGGCGTGCGCGTGCAAGTCCGACAAATAGAAGAACAGAAACACAGGAGAACATTATGTTTACCGGGGTACCTTAAAGTTCTTATTGTTTTGTATTTGTATACATTCTAACACATCCGCTGCTACCTGACAGCTTTGCAGACTTCGTTGTTGTTCTCAAAAGACCACGGGCTGCTAATCTTCCTCAGAAAGTCCCTGCCACAAGATGAGGGTGGGTGATAATCACTGTACAGTAAATAACTTTGCAGCAGTTCCTCAGGTAAACAGAAATCTGTGCATGATTTCCAGCTGCGGGACACCCGGTATAAGATCCTATGTTTCCTGGAGAACTTTCTGGACAGGGTTTCTCCCAGAGTGAAAGCTTGGGACAGCACGTATGCCATCGACATACGAGTATGTTTACTTCTGAAGTACATAGGAATAACAATAAAGGTTCATGGGACCAGTCCTAAAACCACAACGCTAACTCTCTTGTATATGTTTCTTCCAAACAGGACACGTGCTTAGCTGTGTACTCAAAGGAAAAAATAGCCAAAAAGTCGGACGGCGGTGCTGGAGCTCCTCATCAAAGTTGGTTGAGTTTCTTGTCACACAAATTTAAGAAATTTAAGTTTTACACAAAAAAGGCAAGACAAGGTACATTATTCAGTAGCAAACAACTAAATAGCAATAAATAAAAGAAAAGAATTGGTGGGTCTGCAGCAAGAGCCAACCTTGGTGAAACCAAACCTATGTTATCCTGTTTTTATTTTAATAATAACAGTCAAAAAGTAAGAACGGCCCACGGTGCTATAACCCTGTATTTTCTCGTCGCCGAAGGGCCGTTCGTAAGAACGGCCTACGGTGCTTCAGCTCTGCGATTTCGGGGGGTGACGACGGCGCGATGGGCGGCACGCGGACGGCAACGGGCAGACCCACCTCAAAATTTCTCAAAGAGGGATTTTCTAGTTATCGTTATTGTGCTTCAAACAGGTTCTCCAGCATACAAAAGCCTCCACTGTGGCTGCTGAATTCAGGATCTGTGGATTTTCGACAAGTTTTACAGCGAATTGTGTCAAAAGAACAAACTGCCGGATTCTGGTAAGTGATTCTGTGATTGTTGGAGAAAGACAATGTAAACCCCGTTTGTTCACGTACGTATATTTCTCCCGTAGTTCTTGGTATAATCTATGACCTGCTGGGAGTTCTTGCCGAGGTTCATCCCAGCGAGATGGTGAACAACTCTGACAAACTGTACAAAGCCTACCTGGGGGAGCTCAGAGAACAGGTGACACGTTTGTCATCCTCACTTTGCTCAGGATAGTCCTGTGACAGTTGTGGGTTCGGCTGCTTTTGTCCTAGATGACCTCCTTAACAAAGGAGCCTAGACTCATGGTGGTTGCTGGGTGTTTGCGAGGAATCACCGCTCTGATGGTCAACTTTCCCAAAACCATGGACGAAGGTAGGATCCTGCTCATGTGTCTGTGTGTGAGACGTGTCTGTTTATCATCTTACATAAAAAAACATTACAAATTGTTCTCATGTGACATCTCAGTACTAATACAATCACCTTAACAGATGCAGGTTAGTTTTTCTAGGTTGTAGATTTACCGTTTCATTCTTTGTTTGGAGAGTCGCTGTCTTGCTTGCTGCAGCAAACGTACAGTACATATATTTTTTTTGATCAACCTGCTTGTCTGACTGACTTGCAGACCCCAGCAACATCTCAGGACATCTTTCAGTACGCCCTGAAGGCGATCAGTCCGCAGGTAAGTGTCCTCACAGATATGAGTTCACACATACACAGCAGTCCCACAAGGACACATACAGCAGGACGTCTGCTCCAGGACGGTGCAGTTTGCTTGTACATGACATGTTCGTAACCTTGGGTGGCCGTTGGTTGTTTGGTGTATGAATGCAAACAAACGGTCGAACATCAACAACGAAACAAAGTCAGATTGATTGTCACTTCCTGCCATTTGTACCGTCTGTACAGAGAACTAGCAAAATGAAAGACAAGTACATAAGGGACAGGCAGGGTGCAGTGCAATGAATATTGCAGCAGCATTGCTGTAAAAAGTACAATTCATCGACTCACACTTGTAATTGTTTGTCATTGCTCTTGCAGATGGAAATGAGTCGCTATGCCGTCACTTTTGGTACGATATGTTTTTTTTCTTTCTTATTTTCAGTAGCAAAATGAATGAAAAACCCACGAAAACAAACAATGATCCTTCATATCTGCTTTAATTGGTCAGCGGGGCCTGAGACTTTTAGCCAAACATGCAGCGCAGTTCAGTAGCTGCCTCATGGATCACTACCGAGCTTTGTTTGACATCATGTCAAAACTGTGTGGACACATCAATGGAGAGATGAAGAAGACCAGCTATTACGCACTGGAGGCCTTCCTCAAACAGGTAAAGACACACACACACACACACACACACACCACTCGACTGACAAGTGAAAGATTTGATAAGATAATCCAGCAAGGAAATGGAATTTAATATGGAATCAATATAAAACATGCAACCATGCAGTACTAATTGCAGTATGCAGTATGTACAGACATGAAAAAATATAACATTTACAGTATCATTCATATAGATATTACATACACACACACACACATACACACACATAGATACTGTATAGCTAGCTTACTACCTTGCTAGATCTTACTAGATCTTGATAGATAGATACTGTATTCATCTCAGATAGAAAGTCACATTTCCAGCCGCCTGACAAGAATAAGAATGGGGACACGGAATGCACTAGAATGCACTGGTAGATAAGTAACATGAAAACCTTGCCTCAGAGCAGCGTGATGTGGTGTTTTGCAGCGTTCCAACATTTCTCAGTAATCTTTAGGTCGCGACGCTAGTGGCGGGAAATATTGAAGAGCACAAAGGCAAGCTGAAGTTCTTCATGCAGAAGTTCTGCAGCATCATTAAGGCCATGGACTCGACGCACAAAGAGTTGTCCATCGCCATCCGAGGATACGGGTTTTTTGCTGCGGTATGTTTGTGACTTTGTCTGTGTTCAGGGGACGAACCATCTGCAGGTGCGGGTCCACAATGTTGATACGTTTCCCCGCAGCCGTGCAAAAAGGTTTGTCCACAAGACGTGGACCTGATGTACACGGAGCTGATCCAGCGCTGTAAACAGATGTACCTGACCGAGTCTGGACGACACCTTCTACCAGCTGCCCAGCTTCCTGGAGTCGATCGCAAGTGTCCTGATGCACCTGGACAAGGTGCATACACACACGCACACACACACACACACACACACAGAGTTTTTGTATATTATTAATTTGTATTTGTATATTATTTAATTATATTTAGATTATTTTGATAAATAATTATTTACGAATCCTATGAGGGGGAAACTCACATGTTACAGCAGCAAATAGGTAAGAAAGAAACGAAAACCAAAAATTATCTTCCATGTAAGAAATAAAATCAAAAACTAAAGCTCACAATTTCTAATTATATTTACAGCACAAATAAACCGCTGTGTAGCAGGAGTACAATATTGATTTATGCAATTTTTTATAAATAGATACAATACAAAATGTTAAATCTACTAGATGAAACTCTCTACATTTTTACCTTTGTATGTAAGTGTAGACTACATTATTATTTTATCTTGTTCCTGTGTCCACTCACCACCTTAACTTACACCTGGTATGAAATGACTCTGCAGCCTGCGTTATGTTGTCATTGCGGCAGGTCCCTGAGGTGTACACGCCCCTGCTGGAGCGCCTCCTAGTGGTGCAGATCGACAGCTTCCCTCAGTACAGCGAGAAAATGCAGACGGCTTGTTGTAGGTCCATCCTGAAGGTTCTGGTGGCCATGGCGTCGAAGGGACCCGTTTTGTGGAGCTTCATCAGCTCTGTGGGTGCGTTGGGCACATTCTTCTCACAGGTCGGGGAGCTGTTGTCTGTTGTTCTAGATTAATGTTTTTCTTCGTTTTTTCATTTTCAGTGCACCAAGGGTTGATTCGAGTCTGTTCAAAACCCATCATGCACTCTGAGGTCAGATGGATGTTTTCATACTGTAGTGTTAAGGAACGATTCCTCACGTTACCTCACATTTATTTTGTCCTTTACCAGGACAAAGAGACAGGAAGTGATCCCGAATCATCTCAAGTTCGTTCTGGAAAGTGGAAAGTGCCGTCCAGTTCAGAATTACCTTTCCCTGTACAAAAGTCTGCTGGACTGCGATCAGTTGAAGGTACCATGGAGAGACTAGGGTCACACTGACAGCTCACCACACTCGTTTGAGAATGCACATCTAATGTAGGAAACATCAGTTTAACATGTGTGCAATGGTACAAACAACAAAAGCAACTATAATCAAGGAATTTAGAAAACACCATTCACATTTTTCACATTAATTGAGATCTGAACCCCATTTATTGAGTATGAACCTGTGTTGTACAGCAGAATGTATTATAGATTCTCCTACATATTGTATATGTGTAAATAGCTCATATATCCTGTTTTGTTGTATTTCATGCTCTCCTTGTTTCTGTTGTGTCCCCTTGTGTAGGATTCAGGATTTTTGGATGAAGCTTTTGAGAGTCAGAACGCCGCTCTCGTGTCTCTGAGTCGTCTCCTTTACGACGAGTTGGTGAAATCGATTCTCCGCATTGTGGAGAAACTGGACTTGTCTGTGCAGAAAGTCACAGCAGGAGAAGAGGTGAGTTGTGAACAAGAGCAGGAAAATGTCAATGTTTTTGAGCTCCATTTAATGGCTCCCACCTCCTCGTCTGTCAGGCTCCAGATGATGCGGCTCATGTTCTGCCCTCCTCCGACCCACCGCTCATCTTTTGCCAATAAGACCAAAGACTTCACTGCCTTCATCAATTTAGTTGACTTCTGCAGGTAATAGAGACGCGACACAAACACAGAAACTCACAGAACAGCTGTTACACCTCAGTTTTCACACATCCATCTAGGAAATGAAGTGTTCGGTACAGAAATACAATAGAGTCACAAGGAAAGCATGGAAACAGGACATTGTTGTGATTTGACTATCGGTGTGTGGAAACACTGCACAGTGACAGCTCATCTAGCGTCGGTTCTCCATCTTTGTTTTGTTCTGCAGTGAGCTGCTGCTGAGCAGGACACGTGGAGTATTTCCATTCGTGGCTGTTCCCCTTCAGCCATGAGCTCCCTTCAGCCATGAGCTCGTCCTCCACTCTATACGAAATCCTCTCGTCAGCGGCTTTTACAAGCTGCTGTCGGTCACCATGAAAGTGTCCAGGAGGATCAAGTACTTCAAGGTAACATCTCTGGTGGTGGTCGGCATCTTTTATGACGGTGGTCAGTCCCGATGTGACACAAATCATGATTCCCCATCAGGGCGTCAGCTCGACAAGTTCAGCCTCCCCTCAGGGCGACACGGTGAAGAGTGCTTGTTTTGCGCTCTTCTCAAAGTTCGGTAAAGAGGTGCGTGTACTTTCCGGTAACTCCGCGGAAAGGTCTGAGGATGATGTGGAGATGTGACCTGTGGTTTCCCACCAGGTGTGTGTGAGGATGAAACAGTACAAAGACGAGCTGCTGGCCTCCTGCTTGACCTTTGTCCTCTCGCTGCACTACAACATTGTCGCTGTGGACATCAGGGTGTACTGCCCCGCCCTGGAGGTGCGGCCACACTTGTATTCTACTTGAACTATTACATCGACATTTCTGTATTTATGCTGTTTGGAGTACTGAACTAAGTATTGAAATGTATTGAAACTTTAGTAAGTATAAATGATCACTGATCAACAGACAAACAGTTGTGGATAAAGGGTCTGTTGTGTGATCATTTAAGTTATAATTTCTTCCCATCCACTTCCGTATGATCTAGACGGCGCTGAAGTTGGGTCTGAGCCACGTTCCGTTGGCCAACACAGCTCTTGATGCTCT